>NW_026606058.1:5540000-5707500 GCF_029834395.1 Sorex fumeus
CAGGAAAAAAGCACGGGTATACTATACATGTAGTTAATCACTGATCAACCCTATTGCTTTCATTGTATTTTATTTTATTTTTTAATGTAGGAGTACTGCTATTTATTCAGCCACTGATTAGCTGACTGAATTGTGCATGATCTCCACCTTACCTTTTTTTTTTCATTTTTTATAATTTTATTTATTGAATCACCGTGAGAGCAGTTACAAAGCTTTCGGGTCTAAGTCTCAGTCATACAATGAAATACCCGTACCTTCATCAGTGCCCATTCTCCACCCCCAGCAACCCCAGTATACCCCCATCCCACACCCTCCACCTACCTGTGGGGCAGATGATTTCCACATTACTCTCTCTCTACTTTGATCACATACAATATTTTGACACCAGACCCACCATTATTATTTGAGATTTTACCCCAACACTCAGATCTGCTGAAAAGGCAAGAGTAGACAATTTGTTTTCTATTGCTGGTTATGAATAACATATGATGTCGCGTGGCTGCAGTAGTGGCTGCGTGATTTTGAAATTCCGAAATTCTAACACTTAAATCTGAAGGGATTTCTTCCAAAACCTGCCTGGGTTCCGAGATTTGCTCCTGAGTCTCTGGGATCATGGCCATTAAGCAGCTTGATCAGGAGCCAGAAAGTCCATTCATGGGCGATGACTTGGGATCTCGTTGGAGTGGGGAGGACAGGACTGGCTCCACCCCCATCCCGTGAGGCCCAAAATGTCTCGTCACTGCTGGCCCAAACCTGACTGTCCAATGGCCTCTGGAGGATGATGGCCACCGAGCCGCCAGGGGAAAGCAGGCGGAGGGACAACACCCTTTTCCCCCTGGGGTGGTCTGGCAACAGTAACCTACTGCGTGGTCTGGATGCATTTCTGCCAAAAGCCACTGGGTTTTGAGAGTCTCTGGGATCATGGCCGTTTGTTTTTAACTTATTTCTTTCAAATATTGCATATGCATGTCTTCTTGAACCATCCCTAGGCCATTTCTAGAACCTTTGTTAAAATGTGAACTGGGAAATGCTTATCTTCTTTGTGGTGTATGAAATATGTACTTCTTGAGTGAGGCGCTCATTTCCACAACATTGAGCTGCTCTCAGATGATTGGGAACTTGCTTATTAACAAAAATACAAGAAAACAGCCACTTGTAAATTCTGGTAGGAATATATTCATGAAATGGTTGAGACTGTCCTGTCAAAATTACAAATGATTATACACATTGATTCAGCAATTCATTTTACATAATTTATCACGCATAGTCCCAGACTTTGGAAACAAGTGCGTGTCAACATGGCACTGGCCAAGTTAATCACAGTATATCCATACAAGGGAAATTTGTACAGCCATGAAAGAGAAGATCACAGATCTTTGTGGACTGATTTGGAAAGATCTTCAAGATACAGTAAATGAAAAAAAGCAGGTTCAGAATTGGATCGTCTCCAAACGCATTCCTCCTCAGCTATCACCACACTCTGTCTGAGTGACAACAACTGGTATGCGAGAGTGGAAGTGGCAGAGTGACAGAGAAAAGAGAGGGAGTGAAGACTTTGTGACACATCTAGGAACCATGTGTGCTGTGGAATTTACTTGGCATAAAATATTTGCTAGGTATTTAAGAAATGGATAAGCTTTTCATTATAGAAGAAACAGTAGAAGGATAATGGTAAGGAGATTTATCTTGATTCTTTCTGGATTTTGTGTTTTCTAGAATTGCATACAGAAACCTAACTTTAAAATTATAGTTCAGGTAACAGGACTGCAATATTAGTGTTTATGGTTTCAATGCAACAGCTTCTGCATCTCCCCGTCACAGAGTGTCCACACCCTCTACTGCTGTGTTCATGTCACTTCTGGTCCACCTCATCTTTCCCTCCACCCCTGCTGCAGGAGAATCTTGGTTTTGTAATCTAAGGCTAAGGGTTTGCCATCCCTTGATACCAAAACTTGATGTTTTAAATCACTTGTTGCTCTGGTTTGTTTTTTAAAAGAGATAAAATGTGACTTTTATTAGAATTTCTATGTTTTATGAGTAAATAAAGATAAGTATACTTCATCCAATTTTTTTTCTCAATATTAATCTGTTAACTGTTATGATCTGAGGTAATTCACTGTATCACTGTCATCCCATTGTTCGGTGATTTACTCCAGTGGGCGCCAGCAACGTCTCTATTCCTCCCAGCCCTGAGATTTTAGCAGCCTCTCCTTACTTATCTTTCCCAACTATTGGGGGCTGTTTCAGGGTCAGGGGAATGAGATCTGTTATCCTTACTGTTTTTGGCATATCAAATACACCATGGGGAGCTTGCCAGGTTCTGCCCTTGTGGGCGGGATACTCTTGGTAGCTTGCCGTGCTCTCGAGAGGTGTGTGTGTGTGTGTGTGTATGTGTGTGTGTGTGTATACACACACATATATATTTATTTTTTCTCTCTATGATTTGTTGCCTAATGTCTGAACCCCATCAAATATAGTGTGGTAATTATGGAAAATTGGTAGGAAGTATCTTAGGATGTGTCGTGCGGCTGCGTGGTCCAGAAAGAGGCCTGGAGCATGGCTGCAGTTGGGTAGTGGAGGTTGGCTGCCGGGGCTGGGTCCCTTGGGGCAGGGAGGGCTCTCACCCGCCCCACTCCGGGGCCCCCTGAATGAAAACAGCCTGGCGCGGAGTCCTGTGGCATAGCGATGGGAACCTCATTTTATGCTCCCTTCTGGGAGAAGCAGTCAGTGAGTTCTGTAGGTTGTCCGATGAGGAGATTCTCTGGCAGGGAGTGGCTTATGCATGGGACCCCCGGGTCGCTGGAGACTGGGGGAAGCAGGCAGAGGATTTCTGCTCCTGGGCCCGTTGAGCCCAGAGTCTAAGGTCACAAAGTTCCACATTACGCTGCATTACACCATGAGGTAGTTAAAAATTAGAAATCATGGCCTTGATTACTACTAGAAGTGAAATGAAAGTTCTTTTTGTTCAGGAAGAGGAGGAGTTATATTTGTTACACATTTTACTGTTTTGACTACTAGTTTTACATATAGAAGAGGTGTGGGCAAAAATAAATGATTGACAAATGTTGACAAATAAATTGATTGACAAATAAATGATTGACAAATTGATTGACAAATAAATGATTGACAAATCTTCATTCTTTGTTCAGAAAATGGTCCCTTTAGCTTCAAGGTTAGTAAAAGTAGTATTGTTTTGCTGTATGATATGACTTGATTTTTTCTGACATCAAATGTTATGTGGAGAGATCTGATTTTAAATGTGTTTTTCTGAATTAAAGTAGGTATCGATAAAGGATAACTTACAGATACGTGAGAATATTTGCTAAGTGATTTTGCTTTATTTAAGGAACCTTGTGGAAAATACCTTAAGGTCATATCTATTTGTACATTTTCCTCTCAAATATTTTTTTTGCCCCCCAGTATTGTTGGCGCATTGCTTTAACATAATCTCGATATCGAATTTTGATCTATTCTAGACTTTTCAGTCATTTATTTAAGACTTTATAATATTTTTTTCAAAAACGTTTGAATGCACTGAAAAAATAGAAAGAACTTTAAATATGATGAATTTGAAATTACATGGAGAGGTCTGCCTTGAGAAGAGCTACACTTCCTGATAGAACATTACAACCCTTTCTTACGCAACTCTAAATGATCTTGCAAAGTGCGGGACAGAGAGATGGCACTGCAGCTGACCTGGATTTGACCTCCTATAGTCCCCTGAGCCCAGCCAAGAGTGATTCTTGCATGCAGAGCTAGGAGAAAACCTTGATCACCCTCAAAATGGCCCAAGAACAAAATAAAATCCACAGTGGGGTATGGAGCTATTAGGTTATGCTTCGAATATTGGAAATTTTACTGCATGTTTTGGTAACAGTAGCTGGTTTTGAAAGTTTGAAAAACACCGATTATTTATGAGTTATTTGGGTAACCAAAGAAAATAACTGTTGGGATCGAGGTGAAACATTTATAACTTTCAAAGTACATTTTGATCACAGAGTGTTTTGGTCCGTCCTGTCCCGTCCCCCCCCCCCCCTCCTCCCATATAATGTTATTAAAACTGGATGGAAAATATTGAGGTGCAAACATGTGTATATTCATTTTAAGGTTGCCTATTTTGGGTTATAGCTCTATGTTTTAGTATTTGTATTAAACTAGTATACTATTGATGAAAACTTCAAGGCAGTGTTTTCTTGCAGATTCTTTTACCAGCTTGAAATATACTTTTATTTTTTACTTTTTTATGTACATTTTTTTGTTGTTTGGGGTCACATCTGGTGATACTCAGGGCTTACTCCTGCCTCTGCACTCAGGAATTATTACTGGGACGCTCAGGGGACCATACGGGATGCGGGGGTTCAAACCCGAATTGGCCACATGAAACACTGCACTGTTGGCTCCAGCCCCAATATAGTTATTTCACTTCATTTATTTATTTATTTATTTATTTTGCGGCTGCATGGCACATCATGACATTCCCTACCCATTTTCCATAATTAGCGCACCATATTTGATGGGGTTCAGACTGTAGGCAACAAATCATAGAGGGAAATATATCGGAGAGCCCGGCAAGCTACTGAGAGTATCCTGCCTGCACAGCAGAGCCTGCCAAGCTGCCCTTGGCGTATTCGATATGCCAGAAACAGTAGCAATAATGGGTCTCATTCCCCTGACCCTGAAAGAGTCTCCAATGCGGCAGCGTTGGGAAAGATGAGTAAGGAGAGGCTGCTGAAATCCCAGGGCTGGGTCAGATGGAGACGTTACTGGCACCCACCTGAGTAAATCCATGAACAATGAGATGACAGTGATACAGAGATACAGTGATTTATTTATTTGTTTGTTTGTTTATTTATTTATTTTTGGGTCACACCCAGTGATGCCTAGGAGTTACTCCTGGCTTTGCACTCTGGAATTCCTCCTGATGGTGCTTGGGGAACCATATGGGAAGCCGGGAATTGAACCCAGGTTGGCCACGTGCAAGACAAACCTGCTGTATTCCAGCCCCAGTATAGTTACTTTTAATATCAAAGTCATGTCCTTCCTTTCTAGCAAATTGTAGGTCAGACTATGAAATCCAGTTCACCAATGTTCTTTCTCTCTCTTTTTACTGAATCACAGCAAGATACACAGTTACACAGTTGTTTGTGATTGGGTTTCAGTCTAATAATGTGCCAACATCCTTCCCTGCACCAGTGTACATTTCCCACCACCAGTGTCCCCCCAAAACATTTTCTCTGATTCTGTCTGTATACACCATAGTACTAAAGAAGTGCCGTCTCCTGCACCCCTTTCTAGTTCTGTGTAGCCAGTACATTTTGTGGTATGCATCCTGTAGAGAAAGAAAAGACTGACTGATTTCATGTTTTTTTTTCTCAGATATTCAAGATCAAAGCAGTCCAGCTGGCCGAGAAACTCCTTCCTGCCTTTAACACACCTACTGGGATTCCGTGGGCTATGGTGAATCTAAAAAGGTAAATTCAATTTTTTTTTTTTGATTGTCAATCTTGTTCTGAAAGAATATATTAACTGATCTTCGGACTATGTTAGAATTTTTTAAATTATGTAGCCTACCCTATTTTTAAACTAAATTGTTTTTTTTCTGTACATATATGCAGAAGCATTTTATAAAATATTTTCTGCTTAAAAAAACGACACATTTAAAACAGTCACCTGCCTTACCTGTGTTCCAGTTTTTGTTGATCGTTTCTCCCAAGTCTAGATTTCTTTTTTTATTATCAAGCACTTGTTTTTTTTTTAATTTATTGTTCATTTCTAGTTAGTACTATTACTTTACTTTACTATTATGATGCATTAAAAGTATTTTCCTTCTTGATTTTTTTTCTACCAGTACCAACTTCTCTTAAGAGAAATGAGCAAGAATAGCTCGCACTGTCCTCCCGTTGTTCATTGATTTGCTCGAGCAGCCAACAGTAATGTCTCCACTGTGAGACTTGTTCTTACTGTTTTTGGCATAGTGAATATGCCACAGGGAGCTTGCCAGGATCTGCCATACGGGCGGGATAATCTCGGTAGATTGCCGGGCTCTTTGAGAGGGATGGAGGAACTGAACCTGGGTCAGCCTTCTGCAAGGCAAATGCCCTACCCGCTGTGCTACACAAAAATGTGGATTAGGCTTATATCGGAAAATCATAAATGACTCTCTTTTGGTTGGTTTTGTCTTTCTTTAAAGCTATGGTATTTTTCTCTGCTCTCCAAATTTTTAACATGGAGGGTATTTTAATTCATCATAATTGTTATCTTAGCAGTATGAATTTGATTAATGTAACTGGAAAAAGAAAATATGCTTCAATTCCATACATGCTAAAATAATTCCCTAAATTCTCTCAATGACTAAGGGCAGCCAAGTTGGAAAAATGCTTCTGCAACTAGTACTCAAGCAAACTGAAAGGAAAAATGGATGAAAAACTTTATAGTAAAATGAGTTGCAAAAGCAACACTGTGCTTACCGTGTACTAAAATTGGAATGATGCAGAGAAGATTAGCATGGCCCCTGCGCAAGGATGACACACAAACTCGATCTTAATAGTAGGAGTTTCTGTGGCTGAATGTCTTACAAATAGTGGAAGGAAACGTAATTCACAATATTGGTTATAGGGTCTTTAGTATATAATATTTACATTATTGATGTTCAAGTAAAGTAAAGTAAAGGCCCTCCCGTTGATCATCGATTTGCTCGAGCGGGCCCAGTAACGTCTCCATTGGAGACTTTGTTGTTACTGTGTCTGGCATATCGAATACGTCACGGGGAGCTTGCCAGGCTCTGCCAGGCGGGCGAGATACTCTCGGTAGCTTGCCGGGCTCTCCGAGAGGGGCGGAGGAATCGAACTCGGGTCGGCCCTGTTGGCTGCGTGCAAGGCGAACGCCCTACCCGCTGTGCTATCGCTCCAGCCCTATTGATGTTCAAAGTGAAGTCTTAACAGGCTTCACTACCTGTTGTGTTCTAATAGAGAATAACTTTTCATGTAGAAATAGATGCAGTGTTTTTCTTGTACAGCTTTATAAACTATGCAAAGATAGGCAGTTAGTGTTTGAATGCTTTCAAGATATTTTAGCTTGTATTTAATACAATTCTCCTCAGTTTTTCTCCAAATTAAATCTGCCATTATCTTAGTGTGGGAACTTGGAAATTTTGTCTAAATTGAATTGTTACTCTCTTTGCCTTCAGACCTTTTAGAATAAATGTTAGGAGCATCTGTTTTTCAGAAGGCATGATGCTGTGCTGAGCAGCCGAGTACCACACTCCCAGGCCTACTTCGCCAGTGGGCATCCCTACCCTTCTTCCTGCACACCTCCAGAACCCTCTCCGGCTCCACTGGCTGTGGCCCTTGTCTATAAAACAGAAAGAAAGATAATTATTAACACTTAATGTAATTGTTGATTCAGTTTGACTTACGTTGCTTTTTTCTTCATTTCTCTTTTTCTAACCTCCTTTGAGTTTTATGTTTTAGAAGCTTAGTTTATCTGGTAGTGTTTTTATTTTTTTCAGTGTTTTTCAGCTAACAAAGTTAGTATTATACCACTTTATGGAAAGTATGGAAACATTTCACCCGCACCTATCCCCGGCAGCCTCACAGTTGTCACTTACATGCTATAGTTGTCAAGTGAGTCGTATCTGATATTCTGTAGACCACAAAATAAGTTGTTAAAATATTTGCTTAAACACACCTATTTAATTTTGTGAAATGGAGTGGAATAATAGTTGAATATTTACATCTCTCACTAAATATAATGGTAATTTTTTTATTATTTCTTTGATATTTTAACTCACATTTTTCTTCTTTTTGAAATTCTTAACATTTGCATTTTGGAATTTTTATTACTATCATATAGACTCCTAAGGCTGGAGCGATAGCACAGTGGTAGGGCGTTTGCCTTGCACGCAGCCAACATGGCCGACCCGAGTTCGATTCCTCCGCCCCTCTCGGAGAGCCTGGCAAGCTATTCGTGATGTATTCGATATGCCAAACACAGTAACAACAAAATCTCCAATGGAGACGTTACTGGGCCCACTCGAGCAAATCGATGATCAACGGGAGGGCCTTTACTTACTTTTATTTATAGACTCCTAAACTGTTTTTATTTCTTAATCTTTTTCCTTTGCTCTTCAGATTGAATAAAGTCAGTGATCTATCTTCATGTTTACTTACTCTTTCCTGTATTGCTCTAATCTACTCTTAAATCCTTTCGATGAGGTTTTTTTTTCAAGTTTTATATGATGCTTTTTTCATTCTGTCTTTTGAGACCCATCACTCTTTTTATCTTTTCTGAACATATTCATATTTCCATGTACTTCATTGACATGTTAACACCAGTACGACAGTTTGTGTGAGGCCAGTTTGGGTGTATCCTGCACATTCTGAAAATTATGTCGTAGAATGTGTGTGTGTGTGTGTGTGTGTGTGTGTGTGTGTGTTTGTGTGTGTGTACTTTGTCTAATTGTGTACTTCGTTTAATTTAATTTTCTAACTGAAAACTCTCACAGTTTCTTTATCTAGGTTGCTTTGAGTGTGTTTTTTTGTGTTCGTGATTTAATAGAGCAACCAGAAATATTAGCTCAGATGAATGAAGGACTTACCCTCTTTGTCTCTGTGCTCCAGATTTTCCCCTACCTATTTTTTGTCAACGGTTGCAATTGTAAACAATGGCTTCAGATTCTTCCAGAAATAAAAGCCTATAGGTTTTCTGTCGATTTTTGTTTTATCCTTGTTGACTTTGTATTGGGCCAGAAACTTTAATAAAATAAAAAACTTACTCTATGCTTGCCAATTTTTCTTCCTTCTTTCTTTCTTTCTTTCTTTCTTTCTTTCTTTCTTTCTTTCTTTCTTTCTTTCATTGAATGACTTGAGACAAACAGTTATAAAGCTCTTCATGATTGGGTTTCAGTCATACAGTGTTCCAAAATCCAACCTTCCACCAGTGTGCATTTCCCACCACCAGTGTCCTCAGTTTCCCTCCTGTTACTCCCCCCCCCCCATATTCCCCACATCCCCCCAGCCTGTCTCTACTGTTCTCTCCCTTTCCTCCTCTCCCTCCATCCCTTTTTCTCTCCCCCCCCCCCCCGCCCCCCACACCCTTGAGGGCATTATGGTTTGTAATACAGATACTGAGAGGTCATCACATTTATTCCTTTACCTACTTTCAGCATGTAGTTCTTATTCAGAGTGATCATTTCCAACTACCTTTGTCATAGTATTTGGCAGTTTTTCAAATTTTCACTATCCTTAGATCAAACTATTTTTGTTCATTTTTAAATGACTATTACCTTTTTTTAAAATTTTGTTCAGAATTCATGTTTTTCTTCTGCAGGAGAATTGAGTTCAATTATTAAATTTTTTTTATCACAGTGAGAAGAGAAATTAGAAAAAATTTATTTTATTCTTGCCTTTTTGATATTTTTATTTGTGGGTTTGGGGGTTACACGCAGCTGTGCTTCAAGAGAACTCCTGACTGCGCACAGGAATCACTTTTGATGGTGCTTGGATTGGGGGGGACCATGTGTGGTATAAGTGATCAAACCATGCAGGTTAAGTGCCTTAACTTTGTACTCTTTCTTAAATCCATGTTGTTGAGGACCTAAATAATTTATTTTGTATTGCTTGTTATGAAAACTCCTCTAAAAATGATCCAAAAAAGTTTCCTTGGAGGAAAGTGTGTGAAGACTGTTGTATTTCACCCTGAAGTCATTAAGCCCTTGTATAAGAGATTGCTAACATGTTGTTAAAGGTTAAGTCTTGTATGCATATATATATATATTTTTTTTTTCCTTCTGAGATTGATGGCCTTCTAACTTACTTTACACCCCATTAAATTTGGTGTGCTACTTTTGGTATGTCAGTATGTAGAGTATAAGATGTCACAGCCCTGTGCTCCAGAAATTATAAAATTTCAAGTATGGTTATACAGATGAGGTTAATTTAATTTTTCTTAACTGGATGGTCTCTTTGGGATCCAGAGGCATCACTGTGGAGTGTCGCTCTCAAGTGTTGCTGTCTTCCGCTCTGGCCACTAAGGGCTTATATGGTGCCAGAGGCAGTTTGTGGGCGTGACTAGCCAGGCCACCTGGAGCACCTTATCTACTGGACTATTAGCACCTATTGTTTGGATTTTCAAATGTGTCACTGTGTTACCTATTCAGAGCAATTTTAAAATAATGAAAGTAAAGTTTAGGTATAAATTTAGTATTAATGGAGATGTAATAATTTCGAAAAGATTTCATTAAAATGTATAGAATGAACCCAAAAAATCTTTGTCTTTTTCAACGTGTGTGCTTTTTACCTTTACTTTGATTCAGCGGAGTCGGCCGAAACTGGGGCTGGGCGTCTGCAGGGAGTAGCATTCTTGCTGAATTTGGAACACTGCACATGGAGTTCGTCCACCTCAGCTACTTGACAGGGGACCCTGTTTACTATCAAAAGGTTTGTTCCTTGCACTCTAGGTGCTGTTACAAAAGAATCCTTGAAAACTTACATAAAGCATTGAGTAGGACTTGGAAAATGTGTGACATTCTCAGAATACATCTTTGAGGACTTTGGTCATTTCCATTGTTATTTTAAAATTCCTTTTTATTTGGAGCATATTTAAGCTTACCACTTATTAAAGAAGTTGTAACTATTAGTAGGTTTTTATTTTTTAGTTTTTTTGGGTTGGGGGACATAACCAGCTTTCTCCTGGCCCAGGAGTCAGTCCTGGTGGCGAGATGTGTCCTGCTGGGGATTGAACCTGGGTCAACTATGTAAAGCAGATGATAGCTTAACGGCTAGAGTCATTTGGTAGGTTAAGCACAAGGTTCTGAGTTCAAACTCCTGTATTGCCACACGCTTCATGGTAATATGAGGTTCTTACTATTTGTAAATAAACTACAGCGTCGCTCATAAATTTCTGAGATAATTAACAGCCCAGCTCTTCTGGATATCCAGTGAGAAGGGACCCAGAGATGGCTCAGTAATCAGGGCAAGTTGAGGTCCTGGGCTTCATGCCCAGCCAGTGCTGTCTGGGAACTGAGGTTATCCTGGGGGTCTCCATGAAGGAAGGGAGAAAAAACAAAGATATTTGACACTTACAAAATAAAAAATGTATCAGAAAAAATACTGGAAAAATGAAGACTGTATTTTTGACTGCCAACTTAAAAATAAATGCCAGTAGAGCGCTGTTCTCTTAAAGCAGTGGTTTTAAATTTTTTATACCTACGGGTTGATATTGGTCTGCTCACTGGTCGTGGAAAATCTCTTAAGAAAGAGGAACATCATAAACCACCAAAGTCTTTATTAACTAAGAGCAAGTGGACTGGATTAAGACCAAGAGAACAGTCAAGGAGGCATAGGCGGTTGCTTCCTTGGACCAAATATGATGTGCTGAGAAGCTGTGAAAACAAAACCCAGACAAACCATTATTGCCTACAAACTTGGGTGAGGCAAGAGAATGAATTAACTGATATTTTGTTGTAAGCAGTGCTCTATTATTGGTCTCAGTTATCTGGGGTGATGCAAGGGTCAGCCAAATTCATTCATTCATATCTCTATTCTGCCAGGTCTTTCATGTTAAATCCATCTTGTGATTAGCTCTCTCAAGAAAAATAGTAAGGAGGAATTCATCAAAAAAGAATTTAGGGGCTGAAGAGAGAGTATAGTGGTTAAGACTCTTGCCTTGCATGTGGCCAAACCACTTGTGATCCCCAGGACCCCATATGGTCCCCTGAGCTCTGACAGTGATCCCTGAGTGCAGAGCCAGGAGTAAACCCTGAGTTCAGTTGGATATGGCCTACTTCCTGCTGCTCCCCACCCCCTGCCCAAAGAAATAATTTATGCAAAATAGTGCAGGGTAAAAAAAAGGATGGAAAATAAAAATTAGATGTGGCTTAAATTGCTGATCAGATAACTGTTGAAAATCTGTGATTAAACATCATCACGAAGAAGAAGATAATACACTGTAGAATGAGTGTGTAAGCAGAGATAGAAGTGCTCAGATCAGTAAGGTATAAAATCAATGAAAAAGTATAATAGGAAACAAAGTTAGTGCTAAAGTGAAGATTAGAATCCAACAAATGCTGATAGTCCGCAGAGAAAGTACGACCAGCAGGGCATTTGCCTTGCATGCACGGAACCCAGGTCCTGCCAGGAAGTGATCCCTGAGCACAGAGTAAGGAGGAAGCCTTGAACACAGATGTGACCCCAGAACAAAAGATTACATCAACCAACACTGAGAAAATATTCAAACTACAAAATCGAGACAAGATTGAGGAAAAATTAGCCATTTATATTAAAATACAAAAGGCGAAAAGTAGGAAGGCAGACCAGAGAGATGGCATCTCAAGGAAGTTGCTTCCCTTGCATGCTGCTGACCTGATTTAGTTTCTGGTACCACACGTGGTCCCCCTAACTCCACCAGGAGTAATCCCTAAATACAAAGCCAGTAGTAGGACCCGAGAACTGCCAGGGATGCCCACCCTAGTTTCTCCCTAAAAAAGAAACCTCATCCCACTGATAACATTCATGAAGGTGGGGGAGGTGGTGTATGCTTTCATAAAATAAAAACGCAAAGGCTAAATTAATGTAAAGTCTTGGTTGCACTTATTTCTGTTAATTGTGTTCTTCATTTTATTTCACTCAGGTCATGCACATTCGGAAACTGCTTCAGAAAATGGATCGTCCAAATGGACTTTATCCAAATTATTTGAACCCAAGAACTGGCCGGTGGGGTCAATGTAAGCATTTCTAGTACAGTTGATGCTTTGTTTAAAAGTCATCGCTTTGTAAAACTTTTACTTCATATGGTGAAAAAAAAGTGTATCACAGGCAGCATTAGAGACTGAGCATTAGAGACTAGCATTGTTACCTTTGTCAAGTTTCTCGTCTCTTACAATAGAATTTTTTACTTAGGAAGGAATGTAAATATTAATAACCTGTTTTATAAGAGTATTTCATTTCTTGGTATGTGCATATGTGCGTTTGTGTGTGTGTGTGTGTGTGTGCCTTTTCATTTTTTTAAACAAATCTTAACTTCATTTGAATAGTGTCATTGCTTGGAGTGAGCATTTCTTAAAGGAATATAAAGAACAACTGGGCATATTAAATAATGAGAAGAAAGAGGATCAGTGCAAAGATTATCATTCATCTTTGGGGGGGGGGAAAGGGAGCCCAGAGGAGCCAGGGGTCACCCTTGGCAGTACTCAGCCACGACAGTTCAAGGCAAGACAGTTCAGTGCTTAGGTCAACAGTGGTGGGGCCCACCAGGGCTGTACCGAGAAGTGCTGAAGTGTAATGAGGTACTAGAGATCAAAGGTGGACCTCTGCACGTACAAGGTGTGTGCTCCAACTGTTATCTTCCCAGTACCAGCCACTCAATTAAGAAGATGGTAAGAAAGCCTGTTTTTTTTGTTTTTTTTGTTTTTTTTTACCAGACTCTGTGCTTTGTATTTTGGGCATTACTAGTGAGAAAGTAAGAGAACATGATTTAGAATGAATTAGAGAACTTCAGGACTAGCGTGAAGGGCACACAGTCTTTTTTTTTTTCCTGCTTTTTGGGTCATACCCAGTGATGCACAGGGGTTACTCCTAGCTCATGCACTCAGGAATTACCCCTGGCGGTGCCCGGGGGACCATATGGGATGCTGGGAATCGAACCTGTGTCGGCCACGTGCAAGGCAAACGCCCTACGCACTGTGCTGTCACTCCAGCCCCGGCACACCATCTTAATAGCTGAAATGTTAATGTGATAAATGTTACAGTAAAGGAATGAATGTACCAGTTACTGTGCGAAACTGACAGAAGAGATTTCCTCTAAAGAGAAAAGTGGTTTTTGTTGTTGATTTATTTTGTTTTTTATTTTGTCTGGTTTTGGGTTTTTTGGCCACACCCAGCGGTGCTCAGGGCTTACTCCTGGCTCTGTACTCTGGGATCCTCCTGGTGAACTCAGGGAACCAGATGGATGCCGGGGATCTAACAGGGTCAGCCTTGAGCAAGGCAAACACCTTACCTGCTGTACTATTGCTTGGCTGCTTTATTGATTGTGGGGATGGACACAGCTGACTGTGCTGAGGACTTACTCTGGGCTCTGTGATTAGGATGACTCCTGGCCATACTTGGGGGCCGTTTGTGGTATCAAGGATTGAACAAAGGTTGGTTGTGTGTTGGTATATGCCTTAACCACTAGACGATCTCTTCAGCCCCGAAAATGTTTTACTCGAGGGGGTGTGTTTTTTCTTTTTTAAGTTAAGAGATTGGAAAATTAATCATTGAGGAAATTGGTTTTTTTAAAAAATGTGTTCATAGGGGAAAGGGTGTTGCCCCATTCGCCCTCTCCTCTCTGGAAAGAAAGATGGCGGCCACATGGGAGCCTTGTGGACAGCAGGTATGAGCCGGGAGTGTGGGGGCGACTAAAACCTCATGGGAAGGGGGGCGTTTCGCTCCGCCCTTCACGCCCTACCGAGGCCACCAGTTGCCCCCCACAAGCGGCTCTCCAGCACGGCCACGACTCCAGAACACAGAAACCAATTTCTTAACTATCTGACTTTCAGTAGAAATACTTCCAGGGTCAATAAGTAAAATAGCAGAAATCCAAAACCAACATTTTATTCTTGAACCCAGCTGGAGAAAGCAAATCACTTCACAATGCTTTTTCAGCATGTCTGATTGGGGGGGGGGGGGGTAAACTCTAAATAATAGTGGTGAATCTTTTATTGAAACAATCTAATCAAAACGGATAGAGTGTTAACTAGAATTCATCTGCCTCACAGGGACGGGGAGGGGTGGGGGGTGGGGTTTTATTGGGGTTCTTCATGGGAAAAAATAAGTATTGGTAAAGGGAAATGTGTTTGATATTTGCATGACTGAGACATAAACCTGAAAGCTTTGTAACCTTTCCCACAGTGATTCAATAAATAAAAAAAAAAAAAAAAAATGTGTTCATATAGAAATACAAATCTTACAGAATTTTAGTAAATCTCTGGTCTGTTGATGGCATTTTCTCCTAAAAGATAGGAAAAGAAGCAAATAGTAAAAGTTGTGAGTTTGTCCCTACACTATAGCATGTTTAGATTGTTCTTGAAATTAATGAAAGACTGGTTAAAGAAACTATGGTACATCTATACAATGTGATATATGCAGCTGTTAGAGAAAGCAAAGTCATGAGATTTGCTTATAAGTGGATGAACATGGAGAGTATCATACTGAGAAAACTTAGTCAGAAGGAGAAGGACAGACAGAATGACTGCGTTCATTTGTGGGATGTTTAAAAAAAAAAACATAGTATGAAACTAACACCCAAGGACAGTAGAAACAAGGGCCAGGGTGAGTGGTCCACAATTGGAAACCTGCCTCAAGGGTTGGGGGGAGAGGGCGGTTGGAACAGAGAGGGGACCATTTTGACAGTGATGGATGGAAGGGATCGCTCTGCATGGGAGAGGTGTGCTGCTGAAAGTGGGCAAAGGACCAAACACGATGGCCTCTCAGTATCTCAATTTCAAACCATAATGCCCAAAGGGGGGACGAGGGGAAATGAGAGGGGGGGGAGAGGGGGGGGGAGGGAGGGAAGGAGCGGGGGAGGAAGAGAGATGGGAGAGGAAGAGGGAGGAAAGAAAAAGAAAAAAGAAGAAAAATGCCTGCGCAGGCTTGGAGCGGGGGACACTGTCAGGAGGGACAGTGGGGGCACCGGTGGTGTGGCCTGTGCTCTTTAACAAAGTGCTGGGAAGTGGCTGATTGTCTATGAAATCATGAACATCTTTTCTAAGTTTCTCTGAAAAGTGTTTTGTGGATTTTCACAAAGTTAAACGTAGAGGGACTAGAGAGAGAACATAGGGGCACATATCGCTTACCTGTGGCGAACCAGTAGTCCCCCTCGCATCCCCACCCGATACAACCCAGGGTTCTGCAGCCACTGCCTCTGTGGCGCAGGCGTCCCCCCGCACTCCAGGGCCCAGTAGTGCTGCAGCCTCAGTCCTTTCCATCCCACTCAGCTCATCATCATCAGGAGGTGAAATTCGAACTTTTGGGGAGCCCCTCCCCTCCAAGGGGCTGGAGCGATAGCACAGCGGTAGGGCGTTTGCCTTGCGCGTGGCCGACCAGGCCAACCCGAGTTCGATTCCTCCGCCCCTCTCGGAGAGCCCGGCAAGCTACCGAGAGTATCTCGCCCGCACGGCAGAGCCTGGCAAGCCACCCGTGACGTATTCGATATGCCAGACACAGTAACAACAAAGTCTCCAATGGAGACGTTACTGGGCCCGCTCGAGCAAATCGACGATCAACGGGAGGGCCTTTACCTTTACCTCCCCTCCGGAATTAAACACAGGGCTCCACGTTACCAGAAGTTCACCTCCTAGGGCTGTAACCAAAGGATTGAAAATGGAATCAATCAGATACTTGTTTGTCACTATTCAGATGTCGTCATTCCCAGTAACCAAAAGGAACAGTGACTGTCAGAGAGAAAGATACATCAGACGTCATATAGCTACAAAATGGAGTTTGATTCATTTGCAGAAAGGAATGAAGTTCTGACACGTGCTGTAATATAGGTGAACCTTAAAAACATTGAGTGAAATGACACACGGAAGAAAAAAGACAGCACTACTTATCCAATGTCGAGTGGTCATACTTACAGACAGAATATAGATAAGACCCGACTGGGTTGTGAGCGGGGACTGCAAAAAAATTTGTATTTAAATAGGCACAGAGTTCCTATTCAGGGCTCTGAAAAAATTTTGAAAATAGTGGTGATGGACGCACAATAGTGTGCATCCAGTTGATGCTGCTGGATGGGGCACTTCAAAACGTGTAAGCGCTGGGGATGGAGCTCAAGGGATGGAGACAGCCCTGGTGCAAGGGCACGTTCCGTCTTTGTCACCAAACGTTCACGGGCCTCACAGCGGACAACAACGACAGCAAAATGGCTAGGTTAGTGGTTTTCATGTTACATATATTCTGCCACCATAATTAAAAAAATATAGAGCCACATTACTTTTGCCATAGAATAAATTCAGATTACTTCTTCAGAATCTGTTCACTCTCCGCAGTAATTTGAGAATTTATAAAAAGAACTATTTACTGGTTATTTTGGCAGTCTTAGAGTTGCTTGCTACCCTGATATCCCTTGTAGCAGCTGCAGTCCTTATTAAATTGTCCAATTTGTTCCTTTTTACTGTTTTTGTATATTTTATATCAGCTTCTGAAAAGTTTATCAAATTCCATTATTATCTTTGAGCAGTGTACATCTGTCATGTCTATTAATAGTCTGCAAAACAGTGAATTTTACTGAAATTTAACAATTCGGCTTTGGCTAACTGTATTATAATTAGAGTAATGATAATGTCTGTGACATGCACATAGCTATCACAGAGAATAATTGCTGGTAATTACTTTGGCAACAGATATAAAGGAATATAGGGCTGGAGTGATAGCACAGCGGTAGGGCATTTGCCTTGCATGCAGCCGGCCGGGCCGACCCGGGTTTGATTCCTCCGCCCCTCTCGGAGAGCCCGGCAAGCTACCGAGAGTATCTCGCCCGCACAGCAAAGCCTGGCAAGCTACTTGTGACATATTCAGTATGCCACACACAGTAACAAGTCTCAAAAAAAATGGAGACGTTACTGGGCCCGCTCGAGCAAATCGATGAACAATGGGAGGACAGTGCTACAGTAAGGATCCTAAATTTGAAGGTACATCATTAGTACTTCTCTCCTTTTTTGCTCTTTTTTTCCCCACAACTTTGTCTCGATTCAGTGCTGTACTGCACCATTTTATAATCAAAGTGAAACTGTAAGAAATTGGTCATTGATGATTTATTAATTTTAATTTTCGTTTCTCTAGCAGTAAATCTCCCTGAAGGCAGAGAATTTTATTTTGTTGTAATAATTTAGCTAGTTATGTCCTTAGCATCTTAAATAGTGTTTGGTACATAAGGACATATAATAGATATCTATTGAGTTAATAAAGAAAAGGAAATATTTGGTCTTACATGACTTCTGTGTAGACTTAAAGTGCTAATCTTGAGCCTGGGGAGAGCCAGAATCTAAGCACATGTCTGTACTATGTGTGGGACCCTGGGTTTGATCCATGTTGGGTGTGGCCCTTGTCAAAAAAAATTCTAATTATACCTCATAGGGCTGGAGCGATAGCACAGCGGGTAGGGCGTTCGCCTTACAAGCGGCCAACATGGCCGACCCGAGTTCGATTCCTCCGCCCCTCTCGGAGAGCCCGGCAAGCTACCGAGAGTATTCGATATGCCAGACACAGTAACAACAAAGTCTCCAATGGAGACGTTACTGGGCCCGCTCGAGCAAATCGACGATCAACGGGAGGGCCTTTACCTTTACCTTTACCTATGCCTCATTCCAACAACCTTTTCCCCTTTTATTTAGTATACTTTTCAATTATACAAATATGTGTTGTCACTTAATATAGACAAGTCTTAGTTCTAAGTACATCCTCTAAGCACTGACTCTGCATCTTTATGTGTAACCTTATTAGGTAAGTACTACTTTTATTCCCTTTTTATCAAGGGGGGAATTGAAGGACAGAGAGTCTAAGTAACTTGTACACAGTTACACAGGTACCAAGCGGTAGAACAAAATCAGGGTCCACTAGTTGCCTAGCTGTAGAGTTCGTGTTCTTACCCGCTGTTACCCCCACTAAATGTTGTCACACCACTCTTAACGCTTTTGTGTCCTTGTAGGCTGCCTGCTCTTCGTGGTCTTTCTGGTGCTCTCTTTCTCCCTTCTCCGTAGTTCACGCCATTCATTTTGAGTGACCTTCCTTGCTTCAGATCTGTGTTATTTTTTGTTAGCTCCCAAAAGTAAAACCCTTAACTCAACTCTCCTGTGGATTTCCAGATTCCTGATTGCCTGTTGACCGTATTCAATTAGGTATCCATTTAGCCATTCAAAGTCAACGTCTGTGCCAAATTCAAGTTCTTTCTACTTTAAGCCATTTCCTTGTCCAATATTCCCTACTTCAAGTGAAGAGCACCATTCTTTGCCTTTTCACACTAGCCATTACTTCTTTAATTGTTCAAGCACTTGATAGATATTAAACTAAAAGAATATGTTAGCATCAAGACAAATGGTTAGGTTATGATGTTTAATAACAGCATTAAAGCTAAAAGATTGATTCAGTTGAAGGGTGAAAGTTGAAGATAAACGAAGAGAGGAAGGATTCATGAGAGGGATGTTTAAATGGTTATGGTCCAATGGTAAATGGAGTGTGCGGAATAGAGAAGAAACATTTCTTATTTATTTGGGAGGAAGATAAGTTTGGGCCACACTTAGTGAACCTTTTCGAGAGTTACAGGGCACACTTAGTGAACCTTGCTCTGGGGCTATTCTTGGCTCTGTGTTCAGAACTTGGGAGTGACCCCTGGTGGTGCTCAGCACATCATATGCAGTGCCGGAGCTCTAGCCAAGGTTGGCTTGTATGCAAGGCAGGCACCCTATCTCCTACAGCATCTCTCCGGTCCCTCTCTAGGAGGCGAAGAGAAGAGTTAAATTGCTTGCTGGGCCTGCAGAGAGTTACATTTTTGAGGACCGTCTCCCTTTCTGCAGTGGTTTGTATTTTCTGTGTTACTCAGAAGGCTTAACTGCTGAGAGTGAGGAAGAAAGTAAAGCAACATGGGACTTTAGAAGGAAAGATTTCAAATATTTGGGGAATGGGAAGGAGTGCTAATTAAGGAGTCACGGAAAACTTGGTGAGCGTCTTTGGGATAAGCAATTGTGAGGTTCTTGTAGATAGCGAAAATTGCAAGTTGGAGGATAATGGTATTTGGGGAGAGTATAATGACAGCTGAGCAAATGTATTGTGGTTGGTTGTAAACGAAGTATAATGGAGCAGAGATCCAGAAAGTTTGCATAAGAGGATTGCCTGCTGCTTCTTTTCCTGTCCAATCTGGAGTGTATTCGAATTCCAGTAAATGTGAGGATACGTGCAATTTAAAGTTTGAAATTCGTTGCACTGCCTCCCAGTTCTCTAGAAGTGGGAAAAGAATGGAAAATGGACTTAACAATTGATAATGCCTTTCTGAAGAGGTCTCTGTAGGAGCCCCTAAAATGTTGGGTTTTGAGGGTTCTCAGAGTGGTGAAAACATCCATCCCATAGGAGAGCACTGCACCCCAGTTTTACAGGGAGAGAGATCCTGTGTGGGGGTCCCCCAGATTCTGACCCATGCATCTGACTGCTGGCTTGTATCTTTTCCATCTGTTTATCAACTGACAAATGTGTGTAAACTTTCCTGAATTCCCTGAGCTTTTTTTTTTTTTTAAACCAAATGACCCCAAGGGGAAGGAGTGAACCTCTGATTTGTAGCCAAGTTAGGGAGAAGGTGTAGGTGACCTGAATCCCTGCCACTTGGAATTTCCATCTAAAGCAGGAGGGAGGTGGAGACCGATCTCACAGGAATAAATTACAGGTTACTATGAAGTCTGCCGCTTAGCTCCAGGTATTCAGTGTCAGAATTAAATCATAGGAAACCTAGTTGGTGTAATACAATTGCTTGGTGTAGAGAAAACACCCACACATTTGGGGAACACAAGTGTTTGAAATGAAGTGTCTTATGAGAAATAAAGAAGTCACACCGGGGTTTCTATGGAGACGTCTTCAGAAAGGCATTATCAATGTTTGCTAAGACCATTTTTCATTCCTCTCCCACTTAGAGAACTGGGAGGCGCTGCAACAAATTCCGAACTTTAAAATTGTTTTCTTCTAGACAGGGTCTGGACTTCCTGGGACCAATCGCTATCTAGGAGCCCACCTTGAGTTGCCTAGTTAGAACAAAAGATGCTCTTACTTTGTCTTACCACTTAGGAATTTACAAGTTTTAGCAGCCTTGTTAGGGGACAGGTTCAAAGAACAAATACTACAACAAAGTATGTTTCTGCATACACGTGCAAGATACGGGGAGTTCTGTGTCAGGCAGAGATAGACAGAGAGAACTTCAAAATACCTAATTGTCTCACAATTAGATGTCTGATTTTGACACCATTTGTTGCAAGGCTGTTTTTTCTCAACTTCATTGCCTTCGCATCTTGGCATTCTTTTCTGTTGATCTCTTTATCATCATACCCATCCCATGCTATTTTGATTCAAGTGTCTGTCTTGAAATCAAGTAGTGTTAGCTCTCCATATTTCTTTTCATGAAATTGGTTGGGTTATCTCAGTTCTTTGCATTTTCTTCTTTGTTTTTTGGGGGGGTCACACCTGGCAATGCACAGGGGTTACTCCTGGCTTTGCATTCAAGAGTTACCCCTGGCGGTGCTCAGGGGACCATATGGGATGCTGGGAATCGAACCCGGGTAGGCCACGTGCAAGGCAAACGCCCTACCTGTTGGGCTGGAGCTATAGCACAGCAGATAGGGCGTTTGCCTTACACGTGGCTGACCTGGCGGACCGGGGTTCGATTCCTCTGCCCCTCTTGGAGAGCCTGGCAAGCTACCGAGAGTATCTCGCCAGCACGGCAAAGCCTGGCAAGCTCCCCATGACGTATTCGATATGCCAGACACAGTAGCAACAAGTCTCACAATGGAGACTTCACTAGGCCCGCTCGAGCAAATCGATGAACAACGGCAGGACCGTGTGTCATGCAATTATAAATTATTTCAATTTCTAGTATTTTTTTGCTGATAGAGTATTAGAGTTGATTTTATTATTTTATAACCATTTTTAATGCTAATTTTTAAATTCTGGAAACCTTTGTATAGATTTCATCCATTTCTATGCATAAGCAGTCATCTCTGAGTAAAGGTCAATTTCTTTATTGTTATTATGGACTATTTTCATGAATGTTTGGGCTGGAGCGATAGCCAACATGGCCAACCCGAGTTTGATTTCTCTGCCCCTCTCGGAGAGCCCGGCAAGCTACCGAGAGTATCTCGCCCGCACAGCAGAGCCTGGCAAGCTACCCGTGACGTACTCGATTTGCCAAACACAGTAACAACAAGTCTCATGATGGAGATGTTACTGGGCCCGCTCGAGCAAATCGATGATCAACGGCGGGACCGTGTCTACCGTGTGTCTTTCATGAATGTTTAATTTTTAATACATTGCTTAAGTTTATTTAAAACAATTTAGTATATTTTTTTGTATTTTCTATCTCGGTCTAAGTTGCACTTGCTAGAACCTATTGAAGAAAAATATTGAAAGGTCTACACCTTTCTCTTCTTCGTATTAGGAAGAAAACATTTAGTCTTTCTCTTTAAAAAAAAAATTTAACTTTAAACACCGTGGTCAACAAAGTTGTTCATAATACAGTTACTACGTCCATTCAGTGTTCCAACACCAGTCCTTCTACCTTCCACCAGTGACCGTGGTTTTCCACCCACCCCCCTAAGCTGGCCCCCTTAGCAGGCACAAAATAATTTGTTTTATATTGCTTGTTACAACTAAATGGCTGGAATTATCAGAAAATGTTTCAGTAAAAAGAAATTTGTGAAAAATGTTTTTTTCTCACAAAGGGGTCACGAATTGTTGTCTGAGGGTTGACTAAGCTGTTTGTTGCAAATTGAGCGTTCTGTGTTACTGTTTTTGTTCATTGAGCTTAGTTGACTTCTGTGTTACTTCCCCATCTAATTCACTGTGTTCCTACTGGGTATTGTGGAATTTGGAGGTGTTTTGAGGCCATGTACATGCCATGTGCTCCAGGAACTCCAGGATCTATAGAAGTTGGTCAATGAGTTTGCATGATGGTGGGTGTGGGCTATGGTTGTACTGCTGGGCATCCAGAAATAGCGGAAGAGGAGATTGCCTGTCCCCACTTTAACGCGACCCTCTTATTTTTTCTCCTGAAAATCATTGTGCCTGCAATTTCGTAGGTTTAGCATCTCTGCGGAGATGAGTCATGAAACAGTGGTGTTGGGCCATCGGCATGGTAGCAGTTGTGGGTAATGGGTATAGCTGCTGAGGCTTTGGCATGTGGGGACTGAACCCTCCCCAATTCCGGGGGTGCCCCAGAGTTCTCAGTTGTAAGACTGGTGTGTCCATGAATTTTTGTGCTTGGCTTGCATCTCTTCCAAGATTAGTCCTAAGTCTGTAAAGCTGGGCCAGTGAGTTTGCGTCGGCTGTAAGGTGTCACTGTCTTAGTCGATAAAGTCTCAGTCATTAGATAGATGCCCTTTGTAATGTTGAGGGTGTTCCCTTTCCTGGTTGTTTAACAGCTTTCATCAGTTGGACGTGCAATCATGTGAAATGTTTTTTGATAGAGTGCCCTCTTTGATTTGTTAATGTAGTAAATTATGTTGTCTTTTGAATGTTACACTTGCCTTGCCCACTTGGAATGCTGCGTTTATTTTATTTTCAGAGTATCTTTTTTTTTCAGAGTGAATTTTGGTTAATTTCTATCTTTGGAAGAATGATTGTGTTCATCTAATTTTTCCAATTTGTCAACTGTTGTTCATGATATTTCCTAATTATTTTAATAGCTGATGGTTCTATTTCATTATTTTTGCCCTGCATATTAACCTTTGTTTCCTGCGTTCTCTCATCTTCTTGGAATTTAGTTTGCTTTTTTTGTCTGTTTCTTAAGATTATAGCTAGTCTTTTATGTGAGACCCTTTTATGTTTTCCAATAGGGCTACCTTTCATTTATTTCTTCAAAGTACTGTTTTAGTAACATCACACAAAGTCATCATTTTGTGTGAGGTTACAGTTATTTTCAAATTGAAAAAAATTAGTCTTATTTCTCTCAGTACTTTTTCCTCTCATGCTTCTCCTTCAGAAACTGTTTATTCAAAATATTTGGCTACATAGCTCACTGAGGCTTTTTTTTCCTTTTTAATTTCTAACTTTTCAGTTTCATCTTGGAGAATTTTGTATTTAAAATACTTGCAGATTATTGACTTTTTCTTTTGCTTCTGACCTTCCCTTTCAGAGTATATTTAATTTTCTGACATTGTCATTTTCATCTTTAGAACTATAGTTTGGATCTTTTTTTATGTATATATATATATCTTTTTCTTTCTACCAATTTAACATTGGTAATACAATACTTTAAAATGTTCTCTGGTGGTTTACCATCTGTATTGGTTCTACATTGGTTTTGACTGTCTATTTATCTCTTTCTAAGTTGTGTTTTCCTGCAAATTTGTAGGGCTGGCGATCTAGATTAGATATCAGGCATGTAATTTTACCCTGCAGGGGCTGTATATCTTTGTATGCCTAAAATAATTTACTTGTGCCTTTGGGGGACGGGGGTGGGGGGGGAGTCCTTAATTTAAAATTTCCCTTTTTCTGCCTGCTTTTTTCTTTTTTTTAATTTGTTAGGGATTCAGATACAGTGTTCACTCTGAATTTTTCCTCTACTGAGGAAACATGTCCTTCTACCTTTAATGCCCTGTGAACTTTTCTAGTCTGGAGGTAGGCCAACTGGTTACTGCCAATAGAATTTTGTGGACCCCAGACCATATCCTTTGTAACTTTGTAATTCTTTTCTGCTGTGCCTTTCCTGGTGTTTTTTAAACATACAAACTTACTTATCAACCTATATTTCTCTGACACTTCTCACCACCAACAATATATAACAGATATCCTCTGTTCAGTTTGTAGTTAATCTGATTCTCTTTCTTGATTGCATGGTTCTCATTCTTACGTTTTTTTATGCCATAATTTACATAGCTAATTCCTTAGACTAAGCCGTCTTCAAAAAGCAAAAAATATTAATGGTGGTAATGATATGATACTCTATTCTTTTAATCCAATGTTGGGCTGGAGCGATAGCACAGTGGGTAGGGCGTTCGCCTTACAAGCGGCCAACATGGCCGACCCGAGTTCGATTCCTCCGCCCCTCTCGGAGAGCCCGGCAAGCTACCGAGAGTATTCGATATGCCAGACACAGTAACAACAAAGTCTCCAATGGAGACGTTACTGGGCCCACTCGAGCAAATCGACGATCAACGGGAGGGCCTTTACCTTTTACCTTTACCTGGTGCAAATATTTTTATAGGATCATTTCAGAAGTAGAATTCCTAGGATGAATTTTGGTATTTCCAATACTGCGTGCCAGTCATTATAGCCTTTACTCATAAGAGTATCAACATTGTATAAAAGAGTATCAACATTGTATATAATCACCCCTTCGGAATGTCTGTAGGTTTAATCAGGAAAGCCGTAGCTCAATTTTTTTCCTCATGTTATCAATTTGTAATTCTTTTCTGTACACTGGTATGTTCCCTATGTAAAATATTCCTCATTTATCATCTTTTTTTTAAAAAAATACCTTAGGGGCTGGAGCCATAGCACAGCGGGTAGGGCGTTTGCCTTGCACGCAGCCAACATGGCCAATACAGGTTCGATTCCCAGCATCTCATCTGGTCCCCTGAGCACCACCAGGAGTGATTCCTGAGTGCATGAGCCAGGAGTAACCCCTGAGCATCGCCGGGTGTGACCCAAAAAGAAAAAAAAAAAACCTTAAACACAGGGTTTGCAACATATTTTATAATATAGTTGTTTCAGGAGTTCCGTGTTCTGACTCCAATCCCATCGCCAGTGCGACCTTCACCATTCTCCCCAGTCTCCCACCCACCCCTCAAGCCTGTGCCCTTCTCAGGCACAAAATTGTTTTATACTGCTTGTTACAATTAAATGACTAATGGAATTATCACAAAATGTTTTAGTAAAAGAAAATTTGTGAAAAATGTTGTTATATCTCTCACAACGGGGTCATTAACTGTTGTCTGAGGGCTTACTAAGCTAGTTGAGCCTTCTGTTACTGTTTTGATCTCTTGAGCTTAGTTGGCTTCTATGTTAACATCCTCATCTAATTTGGTGTGCTCCTATTGGGTATTGGGGAATTTGGAGGGGTTCCGTGGCTTCATATGTGGCCACGTGCTCCAGGAGCTGTAGATCTGTGCCAGTGAGTTTCCATGAAAGCAGGTGTGGAATGTGGTTATGGCTTCTGGGGCTTCTGGAAGTCTGGGGGTGGGGAGGCTGCCTGCCACCACACTGAGAAGACCCCAGAGTTTTTAGGCCCCAAACTGGTATTCCTGGGATTTTCATCAGCTTGGTATCTCTGCAGAGATTGGTTGTGAAGCAGTTAAGTTGGGCCTTTGGTTTGGCAACAGACGTAGGGTGTGGGTACAGCTGCCTAGGTTTCAGCAGGGTGGGCATTCGACACCTCAAGGGGCTCCAGAGTTTTCACCTGGAAGACTCTGTACCTGAATTTTTTTTTTCTTTTTGGGTCATACCTGGCAATGCTCAGGGATTACTCCTGGCTGTGCACTCAGGAATCACTCCTGGCGGTGCTCAGGGGACCATAGGGGTTGCTGGGAATCGAACACAGGGTCGGCCACGTGCAAGGCAAATGCCCGACCTGCTGTGCTGTTGCTCCAGCCCCAGTGTACCTGAATTTTATCTGCTGGACTTGCATCTCTTCCAAGACTAGTCATGAAATCTGTAAGACTGGGCCAGTCAGTTTACATGAGGACAGCTGTGGGAGGTGTGGAAGAGTTGGCAGAGTCGGGCATTAAGCCCTGATTTCTGTCATTTGTTGCATGAATGGAAGTGTTTTCTATTCATGTTCTTTTCTTACAGCTGTGTAAGTAGTATAATGTGACACTGTATTTATATGTGAAAATATAGTGTGAAACTACATTTTCTTTTATACATTCTTCATTTTGTATTTTCCTTAAGATCGTTTGTTTATAAATTCACTTTTTCCAGTAATCTCTTCCGATACACTTTAGTTTTGTATTTTTAGTTTTAAATCATAAACCTAACACAAATTAATTTTTGTGAGCAAAACAGAAAACTATTAATATGCACTTCTTCCCAGATAGCTGCCTGTTCCCAGAAACAGTGGGATAATTCTTCCTTTCCTCACTAATTTGAAAAGCCAGTGATAGTTCTTACTGTGGGCTGGAGCGGTAGCACAGCGAGTAGGGCGTCTGCCTTGCACACAGCCAACATGGCCGACCCGAGTTCGATTCCTCCGCCCCTCTCGGAGAGCCCAGCAAGCTACCGAGAGTCTCTTGCCCGCACGGCAGAGCCTGGCAAGCTCCCCATGACGTATTCGATATGCCAAACACAGTAACAACAAAGTCTCCAATGGAGACGTTACTGGGCCTGCTCGAGCAAATCGGTGAACAATGGGAGGACAGTGACAGTGATCCTAGCTTCTTTTCTAGTGGGGGCTGGGGGTGCGGAGGGCCTCCCTAGTGCTACTCAGGGGGCATAGAAATTAGTCCTGGAGATGCTAGTCTGTCTGGACAGTGAATTCTAAAATCCAAGGATGTGGTCCTCTGCAGTACTGATGACCACCAAGGACACCCCAGAGATGCTGGGGTGTTCAGGGCCACTCCTGCAGTTCTTATCCAGGCAGGGATTGAACCAGCGTCAGGAGCATTAGTACACACAGCCAACTCCTGTTCAGTCCCCAGCGTCCCATGTGGTCCCTCAAGCAATGCCAGGAGTAGTTCCTGAGTGCAGAGCCAGGAGTAACCGCTGAGCATCACTTGATGTGGCCCAGAAACCAAAAAGAAAGAGGAAAAGGGGGAGGGGAGGGGAGGGAGGGAGGAAGAGAGGGAAGGAAGGACTGATTAGGGACAAGCTCATCATTGGGGCATTTACTTTGCATATACGAAGCCCTGGGTTCAGTCCCCAGCACCACAAAAGAGTGAGAGCCTGTTCTTGCAAGTGAGTGCAAAAGAAGGGTGGGGTGGTGAGGGGGTGGGTACTTGATCATTGTATAACTGAGACCCAAGCACAAAAATTTGTAAGTCTACAACTGTACCTCATGGTGTTTCACTAATGAAAAAGAAAAAGAAGAAGAAGAAGGGTGGCGTGGGGAGAAAGGAGACAGGAAAAACGTAACCACTAGCCATATTTTTGAAGAAAAGGTACACTTAGTCACAGCTAGGTAGTTAAAACCAATAATACAAGAGAACTAATTTTTCCAGTTCTAGAAAAGTTTGAATATGTGGCAGTGTACAAGCTGTAGAAAAAGACTCTTAAATATATGATATACCACATTCAGCAGGAAAAGATCTTCGAGAAAGTTGAACATGATTGTAGAGGAGAGCGGTTATGGTACACTCTTGACTGAATTTTAAATACATTGAAATGGGGAGGTAAATATAATGTTTAAATTACTGATGTATCGTATAGTCATTATAATTGAAAATCACTGTTCTCTGTCTTCTTTCTACCTCTATCCTTCTCTTTTCTCTTGTTACAGATCATACATCTGTTGGTGGGCTGGGAGACAGCTTTTATGAATACTTACTAAAAGCATGGTTGATGTCAGATAAAACAGATCATGATGCAAGACGGATGTACGATGAAGCTATTGAGGTGATTATTATTAAAATATTTTCCCATTTAACATTGAATAGATGATATATTTGGTAGTGACAGATAAGCATCTTATAATTGTTTTTGCTGTATGAATATTCAAGTATAATTTACTGCATATATAAATATATTCTGTGTGTGTGTGTGTGTATTTGGTTTTGGGACCACACCTGGCAGTGCTCAGGGCTTACTCCTGACTCTGCACTCAGGGATCACTCCTATACACGGGGGACCGTGTGTAATACTGAGGATTGAAACTGGGTTGGCCGCCTGCAAGGCAAACACCTATGTGTTGTACTATCACTATAGTCCCTGGTATATTATATTTTTAGATACCACAATAAAGGAACACTTATATTTTAATGTAAGATGAAGTTTTCTTTATTTTATAATAATTTGAGTTTTCCTTTTATTGTGGCATTTTTTTTTATTTTATTTTATTTTATTTTATTATTTATTTTTTTAATAATTTATTTATTTATTGAATCACTGTGGGAAAAGTTACAGAGCTTTCGGGTTTAGGTCTCAGTCATGTAGATACCGAACACATTTCCCTTTACCAATACTCATTTTTAACCCCGAACCCCAATAGACCCCCACCTCCCACCCCTCCCAATTCTTATGAGGCAGATGAGTTCTAGTTAATACTCTATCTACTTTGACTAGATAGATTATTTCGATAGAAGATGCACAATTATAGTTTAGAGTTTACGACCCACCCCCCCCCCCCCCCCCCAATCAGACATGCTGAAACAGCGTTGTGAAATGATTTGCTTTCTACAACTTGGTTTAAGAATAAAATGATGTCGCACGACTGCTATCGCAAATTGAATTTCTGCTATTTTACCCATTGACCCTGGAAGAATTTCTATTAAAAGTTAGCTAGTTAAGAGATTGATTTCTGTGCCCTGGAGTCGTGGCCGTGCCGGAGAGCCGCTCGTGGGGGGCAGCTGGCGACCTCGGTGGGGCGTGGGGGACGGCCCACAAAGCCCCCCTTCCCATGAGGTCCCCGCCGCTCCCCCGAGCCCGGCTCAAACCTGCTTTCCACAAGGCTCCCGTGCGGCCGCCATCTTTCTTTCCAGAGAGGAGCGGGCGGGCCGGTCAACGCCCTTCCCCCTCCGGGCAGGCTTGGTGGCGCGGATCAACACAAGTCCATTTGCTTTTCTGCTCCAAGCGGCTGGTTCTCTGTGCTAAGTCCTTGTGCCTCCGGGGCCGTGGCCGTGCCGGAGAGCCGCTCGTGGGGGGCAGCTGGCGACCTCGGTGGGGCGTGGGGGACGGCTTATTGTGGCATTTTAAGAGAAATTCTTGAAAGTATTTCGTCTAGACATATTATGAAAAAAATTAATTGCTTTCAGTTATCACTGAGAGAGACTGGGAAATCTTCTGACTTCTCATACATTTTCATACACGTTTTTTTATTTCAAATGACCCAGTGAGGGTTAGAGCCAGCGTACTGCAGGTAGTGCACTTTAACACTCCGGACATGGACTCAATCCCTAGTGCCCAATATGTCCCCCAGGCCACAACAGGATCCCTGAGCATGAAACGACCGTTGAACCTACATACTGGGAGTTCTACGGGTACATAAAAAGGACAAAGTGCTTACATATTTTTCATAGAAAAGCACTGCTGGTGTCCCTTTTCATATGTGTGAGATTTTTTTCGTCTTTGCTACCAATTCACACAGGATATTTTAAAGGCAGAGGGGTTAACCCTGCAAAGACTGTATAGCTATTAAGTGAAGGCATCTGAAACTGCTCTTAACCACTGTACTGTGTTGTGTCTACATATGTAATCTCAGAGCACAGTCTTGTGATGGTTTAAAATTGGAACTCATTTTATTCTTGCAGTGCTTATATATGTGATGTTTTCTTAGCAGAAACGTTAATTAGAAAGGAAAGTTAGCTCAAATTATTTGCTTTCAGGTCCTGTATAAACCCATATTCCTTTAATAATTTTAATCACTTTTTAAAAATTAATTTCATTAAAGCCTATTTTGGCTGTTGTCAGTGATGGTTATTTAGAATTATAGTTGTGGTGGGCTTGTATTAAATTAGGCCTACGATCAATTATTCATTTTATCCTTGCTCTTTAAGGATAATGTCCTACTAGGGATCAGTAGACCTCTATACTTGTTAGAAAACTATACAGGCACATTGTGGTTTTGCTCATTGTAAGGATTCAGCAAAAGTTTCTTGAGAAATTTGTGAAGATTTGTTTGACCATCCCCTCCCAAGCCATGCTCAGAGCCTGGGCACCACTACCAATGATACTTGACCAACTGAGCCAGATCGTCTTGGAGTTCTGCTGACACCCAGGAGGCCTGAGGTTCATGATAGTCGACCAAGCAATACACAGGGGCCACGTGGCCACCTCCAGTAGTACTTGGGAGTCTTCAGGGCGACAGTCGGGGTCATGCAGTGTCAGGGATAACACTTTCTCTAGTCCTTTCACCTATCTACCTGGACTGTTTAAAAATTTCTGACCGCAAGAGCTGTTATACCGCTTTGATTTAGTAGTTTCTCATTTTATATAAGTCGAACTCTAAAGTATTTGTCACAGAGACAGGAGCTATGCAAGAAAATTTCAGAGGTGAAATTTGCCAGTTCAAATTTACTTTAATCGTATTAAATTCATGGGTATGTTTAGTTATCTTTTAATTGTAGCAAAGTAAGATTTATCTTCAGATGAATAAGAATAGGAAAATGTTAGAGGTTTATAATGAATATTGTTCTTGATACATTTCTTGAGTGCCTTATTGAGGAAAACATGACATGAACTCCACAGAGGAAAAACATTATTCTACCCCCAAATCTTTTCCTTTGTGCTCAGTAATAATTATGAAGGAAAGAAAATAGCATTAAGAGTAAAACCTTAGGGTCTGGTGGTTGTCCCTGATCATTTTGCTTATCAGCCACCTGTCATTCTGCTAACGGACCAAATATAGTTATCTGAATGTCATTTATTTATGAAATGGCTATTGTTTATTGATTGTATGTTGTACATATAGAGTTTTGTGGGACATAAGATGCTCTACCAGGCATACTCTCTTTTTATTTTTGTAGTTTTGTAAAACCTACATTATTATTATGAAGCACACGGAATAAGTTTTCTGAACTTGATCATTGTTAAACTCATCAGAAAATGAACAGCATGGAAAACATGAGATAATGTTTTTATTGTTCGAAACTATAATGTCTGCTATGTAATAATTTCTAACAAAGGGAATTTAATTGGTGCAATTTCTGATTCCATTAAAGTACTTCTAAAGGGAGAGGATTAACTTCATTTCCTTTCTTAGCAAAGGTTGATCATAGAATAGAGGAACAAAGCGCTGAAATTTTTTTTAGGCCTGGGGAGATAGCTCAAAATTGCGAAGTGCCTGTACAAAAGCTCAGGTTTGATTTCTCAGCACCCCCTGGCTCCCGAGCACCCGCAGGAATGACTCTGATGCCCAGCACTGCTGAGCCTGGGCAGTGCTGCAGTCCCAGGCCCAAGAACCAACAATCAGTCTCCAGAATTGGGCCCAGGCGTCTCTGGGAGGGACGCTCCAGGCCCTCGGCATTTCTGGTGACCAAATGCAATTTAGGCTACCGAATGTAACCTGCCCACACGGCAGAGTCTGGCAAACTCCCCGTGGCGTCCCCAATATGCCAAATACCAGTAACAATGATGGGTCTCATTCTCCTAATCCTGAAAGAGCCTTGAATGTGGCACTTTTAAAAAAAAATCTCAGGGCTAGGACGAAGGAGACATTACTGGTGCCTGCTCGAGGCAATCGAAGAACAACATGATGATCGTGATCGTGAAATGCAATTTGAAGTTCAGTGTAAATATTTCTATTGCCATCTTCAAAACTTGAGTAAATCTGACAAAAATGGATGAACTGTGTTTATCATTTGCTTGAGCGGGCCCAGTAACGTCTCCATCGGATACTTTGTTGTTACTGTGTCTGGCATATCGAATACGTCCCGGGTAGCTTGCCAGGCTCTGCCGTGCGGGCGAAATACTCTCAGTAGCTTGCCAGGCTCTCCGAGAGGGGCGGAGGAATCGAACTCGGGTCGGCCATGTTGGCTGCGTGCGAGGCAAACGCCCTACCACTGTGCTATCGCTCCAGCCCATGTGTTTATCATGAATTCTCTTTGAACCACAGGCATAGCATCCTGTAAAGTATGACAAGAGGTGTAGTGGCATGGAAAAATCAAAATCATGTAGGTTTTTTATTTTATTTATTTATTTATTTATTTTTGGTAGTTTTATCTTTCCTTGGATGAAAAAGGAAATAAACGTGACAGAGCCTTTTGTGGCTTCTTGTAGGTTATTCTTCACCGAATAATCATACGAATTTTATTTGGCTCAAGAATAAAGTTTTTTAAATCAGTAGTAGCATCTTAAACAGTGATTTTTAAGCCAGATCTCCCCTTTCTCACCTCGAATTGGGGAGAGGTGGGGACATTTGCTCAAGTTACGTGCAACTTGCTTACTCAACCCAGAACATCAACAATTACGCCTCTCCATTTGGGAAAGGAACTACATTCTAGAATAGATTCTCTGACAACATTTTGACACCAACTAAAAGGGTGTGGCGAATTGAATGCTAACAATGTCTTCTAAATTTTTTGAATATTTTTTGCAGGCCATAGAGAAACATCTTATTAAGAAGTCCCGTGGAGGTCTTACCTTTATTGGCGAATGGAAGAACGGACACTTGGAAAAAAAGATGGGGCATTTGGCCTGCTTTGCCGGGGGAATGTTTGCACTGGGAGCGGACGGCTCCCAGATGGATAAAGCCGGTCATTACCTAGAGCTAGGGGCAGAGATCGCCCACACATGCCATGAGTCCTATGACAGAACTGGTGAGAACACTAGTAACTCTACTTGGGCTAAAAGAACGCTGATTTTAGGGTTTGGCAAAGCATTAAAGGACAACAGCACCTCAAAACACAAAAAACGAAGCAAAACAGAACAAACCTGAGGGTGCCTTGCACACATCCTTGAGATCAGGGTTTGAGATACGGCTTTTGCACGTTCTAGAGTTCTTTTACTCAGCCACCATTGTGTGTGTGTGTGTGTGTGTGTGTGTGTGTGTGTGTGTGTGTGTGTCTCGGGGCGGGGGGTGGCTCAGTTTTTTAAATATTGGGTTGCTTTTAGATGAAATAGCATAAAAGGGAAATTTAAGAGAAATTCTTGTAGCTAAGTGTGAGGTAGAGTGTTTATAAAATTATTTTTTAATTGGTTTTGGGTCACACCCAGCTGTGAATCACACCCAGCATCTCATCAGTTCTTTCCCCCTCCTCATTAAGAAAGAAAATGTAGGGGCTGGAGCGACAGTATAGTGGGTTGGGCATTTGCCTGGCATGCACCTGACCCAGGTTCAATAGTTCAACCCCCGGTATCCCATATGGTCCCCGAGTTCTGCCAGGAGTAATTCCTGAGTGCAGACCTAGAAGTAACCCCTGAGCATCGCCAGGCGTGACCCAAAAAGCCATAAAACAAAAAAGGGAAAAGCTTCAGAGAGAGAGAGAGAGAGAGAGAGATTAATGGCTTCAGGGTGAAATACAGTAATCTTCACACACCTTCCTCTAAGGAAATTTTTTTGGATCATTAGGGTGAAAGCATTCAAAATATGGTAGTGGGTAGGTGTGATGCTCTTGGGATTGGTGTTGGGATATTAAATATGAAATACTGAAATTTAATAATAAAATATTAATATAATTTTGAACTTTATAAAAATAAAATAAATTTTTAAATAAATAAAAAAGAAGCAGAAAGGAAGAAAGAAAGACCAAGAGAGATAATGTGAGAAATCAGAAAAAAATTCTTAATTTTTTGCTGGTTTCTAGTGTATATCCCATTCTTTCAGGGGAGAAAAAAACACAGACACAAATGTTCCATTGTGCTCATGTATTTATCCCGACATGTTGCAGCATTGAAATTGGGTCCTGAATCATTCAAGTTTGATGGTGCGGTGGAGGCCGTGGCCGTTCGGCAGAATGAGAAGTATTACATCCTCCGTCCGGAAGTCATTGAAACCTATTGGTACCTGTGGCGCTTCACTCACGATCCACGATACAGGCAGTGGGGCTGGGAAGCGGCTCTGGTAAATACGCCAGCGTTACTCTCCGTGCTTCTGCACATACATGACTTCTATGGCTACATACATTGCTTTATTGCTGATATCAGACCCTCTCAGAGTGTCTTGTGTCCTCAACATTGTTAGCTCATGTCTATTGAGTCTAGGCTTTCTTGGATTTATGTAATGAAAAATGTGAGTCAGTTTAAGTTTCGTAAGCAGTGGAAGTCTTAGGATTTATTTCTGGTTACGATAATTTTTTTTGCTAACATTTGTTCATTATTTTTATTGAATTAATAAACAGTCATTTTAGAGGTATTTTTTTTTTCATCATTAACCTAGTTTCTCTATATGCCCCATTGGGAGGGAAGGGGATAGAAATCATTGTAAAACTGCCCAGATTCACTCCAGCATGTGTTCTGAGTAAATTTTAAAAAATTATCATAGGAAGGATCTTTGAGTTAGTGGAGGGAAGCAGGCACTCTGGTGCTAGGTGAAGTGTTTGGAGAATGGATGCATGAAACTCTTAACAATATTGTAAATCAGAGCACCTTAATAAAATAAACTATTGGCAAAATTAAATGCAATTAAATTTCTCTAGATAAAAAAACCACTACCACTTTCACTATCACTATCTTCCCATTCATCAATTTGCTTGAGCGGGCCCAGTAACATTGAGACTTGTTATTGTGTTTGGCATATCGAATACATCACGGGTAGCTTGCCAGGCTCTGCCGTGCAGGCGAGATCCTCTCGGTAGCTTGCCGGGCTCTCCGAGAGGGGCGGAGGAATCGAACTCAGGTCAGCCATGTTGCCTGCGTGCAAGGCAAACGCCCTACCCACTGTGCTATCGCTCCCGCGTAGATGAAAAATAAATTATACAAATTTTAGATTTTTTTAAAAGGAATTCATAATTTCAGGCCAGAGGGACAGTATGGTAGTAAGGCCATGCATACGTCAACTCGGTTTGAAGTCCCAGCACCATATGTGGCCCCTGCAACCTTTACAGTGAGGGATAACTCCTGAGCGCAAATCCATTTTTACCTCCATTTGCACCAGCTTTGATCTCTGAGCACAGTTCCAGAAGTAAGCCCTGAGCACCACCAGATGTGCTCCCACCCAGGAATATCCAAGATGTGTTTTCTTTAATGTTCCCAAATTTATATAAAAAGCTTCACAAAGACAACCAGAGGGAAAAAAGTTAGAGTCATCATATAGATGGTTCTCTATGCCAGATCAAAGATTTCTCAATAGCTTAGAATAACATACATACATACATACACACACACACACTCACACACTCACACACACACACACACACACACTCACACACTCCTTTCAGTTACTCATGGAAGGTGGTGCTAGAAAATCCTTTACCTCTCTAAAGAGCTTTCTGCAGATTTCCTTTCCTTTGTTTCCTACACTTCAGAGCTCCCTAAAGAATTCAGAGGAACTATGACAAAATTTGCAAAGAGAAAACATCCTCTGTAGAATACTGGGCTGGAGCAATAGTACAGTGGGTAGGGCACTTGCCTTGCATGTGGCTGACCAGGGTTTAGTTCCTGGCAACACATATGGTACTCCGAATCTGCTAGGAGTGATCCCTGAGCACAGAGCCAGAAATAAGCCCCGAGCACCACTAAGTGTGGTCCAAAACAAAAAAAATTTAAAAAGGTAAGAAAAGAAGCTATCGAATAATTTATCTTTGTTGTTGTGAAGGTTCCGCTCCCCACTTAGTGCCTTCTGAAAGTATGACCCTGCTCTTAAATTATTAAGAAGAGTTTTGACAAGGTCGAACTTTATGTAACCTGCATTTGTCTCAATTTGACTCCAAATTTGAAGGAGTTGAGATTTTCCTTCTGTAGTCTGTATGAAACCATGCAAGGTAAAATCTGTCATGAACAATAAATCAAATAATTATGTTCTTGATCTAAATTTCAAAGGTATACCATGATAAAGAAAGGAGGATGGAATAAGAGAAGAGGATGCATTTGAGGGAGGGTGGTTGGGGCCACACCTAGCTGTGCTCAATGCTTACTCCCGACTGTGCTCAGGGATCGATCACTCACTCCTGGCAGGTTCAAGGGACCACGTGTGGTACTGGGGATTGAACCAGGTTGACCATGTGCAAGGCAAGCTCGCTCCCCTGCTATTCTGTATTGGCGGCCCAAAGAGAAATCACATCTTCAAACCCTTTGCTTGTCTCATTCCCCCAGAGTCCCAAACTGGATCCTCTCTGGAGTGTGAAGAAAGTAGAGACAGGCTGAGACAGACAGAATAATGGTAGTTTGTGTCTTCTATAGCTTTATTTATGTAGTTCATTTGTATCTTAAAATTTTTGAACAAGTATACTGTGCATGAAAAGTTGCCTTCAGGAGTGGAGGGAAATGGACTCTGTTGAAGGGGTCAGTGTTGAAACGCTGTGTGCCTGAAACCCCGCCACGAATGACTTTGTAATTTCACAGTGACTAAATTTTTAAAAAGAGAGAGCAGGAGAGAGAACTCTACATGATCCGAAGGCCTATCATGCCTTCATGTTGTTTTTCAATATCCTTATATTTCTCTGCCAGTTAAGTTGGAAAGAAAGCCCGTTTGTAACAAATGGTGGTTTTGAATACTTATATTCAAAATATGCCTAAAGTATTTAAAGGATACTAGCCTTTGGTATGATTTAAAATCCACTTGCAGTAAAATTGAAACGGTATGAAAATCAAGTTTCATTAAATAAACACTTTTAGTGTTAATTAACTTTTCCTGAGCAAGGCAAAAGACCAGAAAAGTCATCAGGCTAGGGACAAAAAAGTCGCAAAATGATAATTAAGAACCGTATCACTATCACCTCGTTTTTCATTGACCCACTCGAGCGGGCACCAGTAATGTCACCATTTGTCCGTCATGTGCTAGTGTAGCCCAGTGGCATATTGGGGGCTCGTTTGGGGTCAGGGGAATGAGGGCCATCATTGTTACTGTTTTTGGCATATCGAGTATGCCATGGGTAGCTTGCCAGTCTCCGCCATGCGGGCAGAATACTCTCAGTAGCTTGCCCAGCTCTCCAAGAGGGATGGAGGTGTTTGGGGCAGCCTCTAATCACCTTTAAAGGTGTTCCCAGTCCGGCACATGTGCAGGCAGGATACTCTCAGTAGCCTGCCGGGTTCTCTGAGAGTGAGAACTAGAGAATAAGAGGTAGCGCGGCCTCGAATGTGGCTGTGCGCTTCTGGGAGCTTGGTTTTATAGTCTCTGGATCTTGGGCCATTGATGGGGTTACACCGCAGTTGGTGGGTGTAACTGTCTAGCTACTGGAAGATGGGGGATCTGGGTAGGGGAGCCCAGTCCCAAACCGAGCAGACTTGGAGATCTCAGCCCCGGGTCCTGCACACCTGGGTTCCTCTACTGCTTCCTTCATGTGTGAGGTTCATCTGAGCGTGTGGAGAGTGGTCTCAACATGGCTATGGCTGAGTCCCGGAGGTCTTCAGCTGCTGGGGCTCTTATATATATGGGCTGGAGTGATAGCACAGCGGTAGGGCGTTTGCCTTGCACGCAGCCAACATGGCCAACCCGAGTTCGATTCCTCCGCCCCTCTCGGAGAGCCCGGCAAGCTACCGAGAGTATCTCGCCCGCACGTCAGAGCCTGGCAAGCTCCCCGTGACGTATTCGATATGCCAGACACAGTAACAACGAAGTCTCCAATGGAGACGTTACTGGGCCTGCTCGAGCAAATATAAGAACCATATATAATAAATTCTAAAGTTTAATTCAACAACATCTCATAGTAGCTTCAATCAGGAAGAGATCACATACACTCTCAGTTTTGCATAAATAGCCTAATTCAGGAGTATACTATACCTTTATAAGAAGATGTTTGCTTTGTATTAAAAACAAAGTTATTAGTGGATTTGGAGTTTCGTTTTATTTAGACATATTCAGGATGTACAAAGAGATATAAATGAATAATTATAGCTTTCAGTCATTTGTGGTAGAACACAATATTAATAATGTGTCAGATTATTGTTTTCCCATCTGAAAAGGCAAGACTTGCCTTGCCTACTGTACTATTTCTATGGTTCCTAAGTATTATTTTTTAAAAGAATGTTCTGACCTGTTGTTTATCTTGGAAATAACAAAATTGCTTTAAACGATTTAAATTCATTTGACCTTCTATTTGAATTATCAGAATGAATGGCACTTACTGTGGCTTACTTATTATTCAGTTTCAATAACCTAAATTTGACTACAAAATTAGGGAAATATAAGCTATCATACAAACATTTAAAATGTCCAGAGGTAGAGAAATTCAGCAGGAAATAGAACATCTCAATTAACTTTCCAGTATGCGAATGTTTTCATTCAGTACTTGAATTCTGTCACATTCTCATGGAGATCTGTGAATTGTTTATTGTGATTCCTTATTCCTTAAATGTGAAATTCTATGAAATTGATCTTTTGTCTGGTTACTTCCACAGGCTATTGAAAAGTATTGTCGTGTCAGTAGTGGATTTTCGGGGGTGAAGGATGTGTATTCCTCCACTCCAACACATGATGATGTTCAGCAAAGCTTCTTTCTTGCTGAAACATTAAAGTAAGTACATTTTAAAAAAAATATATTTTCATTGTAAGTTGATGTTTCTGTGTGATTTTTGCCTGATGAATTAGTGGTTGTTTGATGTTATTAAATTTTATCATAAATTCTTAATAAAATTACAAAAAATCATACTTTTATAAATAAACCATAACGCTTACGGTTTTTAAAGTTTTTGCTCCTTCTCAGGATTAATGACAAACTGAGAGTTTGTCATTTTATCCAGTATGAGTGGAGTATCTTTTTCAAAAAAGTACTGGTTGGGAGTGGGTGCCACACCTGCTGTTGCCTGTCTGAACAAAAACTCCAGATAACTGTGCCATGTCTACAAAGCTTCAGTTCACTGTGTCTTGAATAGAACCTAAAGTGTGCATTTCTGAGAAACTGGTGATGCCTTTGACAGCGATTCTATGAACACATCTGAAGAACCTGCTCTGTGGTAATCTATTGCAGATAATTGTGATCTTTTAATGATAGTAGAAGACATATGATAAAAGCTAAAACATGCATAAAGGGAATGATGAGAAGCAAATCAGACTGCTTCTCTTAAATTTTCTATTTATACTTTCTTTGTATCTGTACCTAAATGCTTTATAGAGAGTTTGTTCGTAGTAATGGCATTTTTTCCCTGGCATTCTTTTGTTCACATGGAGATATATTAGTAGATTTAAAAAAAAAAAAAGTACCAGAAAGCACCAAAATTCCTGTTCTCCTGGAGTGTCTGCCTAAATGAATATTTCTAGTTTACACTGTAGTTTAAGTGAATGTGCTTATCTCAGACTTACTTTATGTGTGTTTGTGTATGTGTGTGGTGCCAGCAGTCATACTCAGGGCCTCACACACTCAAGGCATGTACCTACCACTGAGCTAATATACCCTTTAGCAAGCTTTTATCCGAAATGGTCATCATATTCCAAGTTTTTTTTTTTATTACCCTAGAACTCTTATTTGTCCATTTTATTAGCTTTTTCATTATATTATTTCTTCCTCTCTTCCTAGAATATCACACATATTTCTTGTTATGTCATCTCTTTATTTTGCCCCTTTCTTTCTGTGTCTTCAGCTGACCCTTATTCCTGCTGAGACGGTGCAGAGTATCTGCATGGTTGTCATTTCACTGCCTTTAGTCATCTTTGTTTTGGTTAATCCCGTGTGCCTATACTGGAAGCAGCATGAGATCTTTTAACAAGCCGGAGTCCGAAATACAAAACATAGGCGCTTTCGTTGCACACTTCTTGTAGTTGAAGAAATTGGTCAAAATGAAATTTCTTAGCTTTCAGGTTTTGTGTCAGTAATTAGTAAAATTTGAAAGAACTTATATCAAAAAATTTTTCTAATTTGAAGACAATTTCAGAATACAATTAGCATTTAGTATATTTTTTTTCTAGATTTACCTATTAATTTTTGCCAGCTTCCTTTTGTATAGCCATACTGTTACATACAGCTATTTAATGCTATATAATTGAGAATAAATTGACAGTGACAAAATTCAATATAAAAGCCTTTCTTCTCTATCTTAATTGCAGCTCATTTTCTTTCGACATGCTGTGGATGCAGTAGCAGTTGTAGATACACAGTTTTTTCTGGAAGAAGTAAGGGGCTGGCTGTGTCTTCTCTTTTTCTCTTCGTTGGTCATAATTTCAGTAAAAATGCTGAAGTTTTAATGAAAATACTGAATTCCACTGAGAATTCCACTGTTATGTGGAAGATCAAAGATAGATTTCTTCAAAGACTCTTAAACTCATAAACTAATAGAGGAAGTAAAGCACATATAAACTTCCAAGAAATGTCTTATGTGTTAAGTGAATAAGAGAAATGTTAATAAGAGCAGGAGTCTTTCATAGAAGAAATAATTTACTGAGCATAGAAAGCAAAAAGAAAGACTTAATGGAAGTGATGGTATTTAAACTAAATGTGAAGGCACAATGGGAATAAGAGAATGGGCAGTATCCAAGGGAGTACGACTTACCAGGCAGAGAGTGGGTTGTTAAGAACGGAGTAGGAGAACTTTGCAGGTGGAATTAAGGAGCCTTGCTCTATGATTATGCGGAGGGAGACTTGATAAGAAGGAGAAACCACAGATAATATTCCAGTTTCCACTGCAGGTAGCTGTAAGTACAAAAGAAGACTGATTTACAAAAGGTAATGAGTTAGTTTTTGTATAGGTGCTCAAAGAGGCAGATGCAAACACAGATCTAGAACTTGAATGGTGAAGTCAGAAGCCAGAAATATTTTATGACGACAAAGTGGGGGGTGAGGGGAAGGATATAAATCTGGTTCTTTGAAATTCCCTACCTGACAAGTGAGAAGAACTTCCAGTTTAGCATGACAGAGTCAACACATGCCTTGATTCCCCAACTCTTGAAAGAAATTAAAATGTGCAAAGGGCTAAGAAGGTATGAAGGACATAGAATGTGTGAGAACAAAATTAATAGACAAGAGATTGCCGCCAGTATTTTAGAACATAAAATACAGAGTAGTTTATGCAAATCAAAGAAATAATTTAAAGGGAAAATGATGACTACTTAGGAAAGACTTAAGACCAGATATGTACAGGGTAAACGTCCGATTCGGGTTGTTAGGCATTCAAATGAATCAATGCTCTTGGCCAAGTTTGTGTTGACAAGGACACCGACGCCTCCAACACCTCTTTTATCGCATGTTCCGAGGAACAATTCTTCTCCAGTGTCGAAAACGGCATGGTGAGATTCGTGTCTTCTTGTCTCGGTCAGACCAATGATGTTGTACTTGATCATTCGCGCTTGTACCATCAGGTCCTCGATGGATGCATCTGATGCTAGCGTACGTGCATTGAAAGTACAGACGATCATTTTTGTCTTCCTTCGTTGTGGCAGCCTAGGTCGGCCTTGAGATTTTGTCGGCCTCTCCTTTCTCATCCTTCTCAGTGCTGCCATGTCGGTGAAGCCTTCAGGGTCAGGTGAATGAGACCAGTTGTAGTTACTGGTTTTGGCATATCGAATACACAGCGGATAGCTTGCCAGGCTCTTCCGTGCGGGCGGAATACTCTCGGTAGCTTGCCAGTCTTTCCGAGAGGTATAGAGGCTTTTGGGGTGACCTCTAATCACCCTTGTAGGTGTTACCATATTTGAACCCTATCAAATATGGTACGACAATTCCAGAAGACGGGTATTTAGTGTCTTATGAAGCGGCCGCGCGGGTCCGGAAAGCGTCCTGGAGTGTGGCGACGGCTGGGTAGTGGAAGTAGTGAATAGATGTGGCTCACTGCCTGCAGTTTCTATCTTCGTTGTCTACGCACCAACATCTTATTATGATGAAAGAGAAATCGAGAAGTTCTACATGGAGCTAGAGAAGTTCTATAAAGAAGACCACACCTTCTACAAGATCATTGTGGGTGATTTTAATGCCAAGATAGGACCGAGAAGATCAGCTGAAGAACTTCACATCGGAACCCATGGCCTAGAATGGAACGAACAGGGTGAGAGACTGTCTGAGTTCATCATGTCGACCAAGACCATTCATGGTAACTCACAGTTCCAGAAGGCAGAATCTAAACGATGGACATGGGAGTCTCCCGGTGGACGATTCCACAACGAAATAGACCACATCATATTCAATCGACGGTTTTGCCTGACTGATGTCGCTGTTGTCCCAAAATTTCGAACGGGATCGGACCACCGTCTCCTTCGTGCAAAATTCTACTTCACAGAGCGGGGAGAAAGGGCTGCAAAGTTCAAAAAGAGAACTCCCAGAACGACCACCAACTGGGAACTCTTTGGTACTATTGCGGCAACATGGGAAGATGCCATTGTTGACAACATTGACGAGGAATACGATCGACTGGTTCAGCACCTCCATGAATGTGCGAGGAACGCCAAGAGAGAGATAGCCACAAAAAGTCGCCTATCTTCGAAAACTCTTGAGCTAATTCACCAGCGTGGTTTGGCGCATGCCTCAGGCAACCGCAAGCTAACGTCCGAGCTTGCAAAGCAGTGCAGAGATGCGATCAGGGAGGACCTCAAAGAGAGAAGAGCAGAAGTACTGGTAGATGCGGCAGAAGCCGGGAAGAGTATTCGTAACGCCCGCCTGTCCTTCGCCAACTATAAGACCAAGATGACTGCCCTCCGACGTCCTGATGGATCCATCACATCCTCCAGAACGGCAATGGAGAAGATTATCCATGACTTCTACTCAAATCTCTTCGATAGCCATGTCCACTTGCCGACATACCAAATTCCACAGGATGGGTATGTCGTTCCCAACGTTCTCCCTTCCGAAATCCGACACGCCATTTCGTCAGTAAAGAAGCAAACAGCACCCGGCCCAGACAAGGTCAGACCTGAACACCTGAAGAACCTGCCGTCAGTACTCATCAATACACTGGCTCGGCTCTTCACTCGCTACCTGTCTGAATGCAAGGTTCCATCTCAATGGAAAACCAGCAGGACCGTACTACTGTTCAAGAAGGGAGACATCCATGACATTGGCAACTATCGCCCGATCTGCCTATTGTCTGTCATCTACAAGTTGTTCACTCGAGTCATCCTGAATAGGATTGGCAGAACACTAGATGAAGGACAACCATGTGAGCAAGCAGGGTTCCGCAAAGGATTCAGCACCATCGACCATATCCACACGATAACCAAACTCATTGAGGTTTCTCGGGAGTTCAAGATGCCGCTCTGCTTAACGTTCATTGATTTAAAGAAGGCCTTTGATTCTGTTGAGACGGAAGCGGTCATTGAAGCCCTAGCCAATCAGGGCATTCAAGCCCAATACATCAGGATCCTCCGTGAGCTGTATTGCGGATTCACTACCAGGATCTCACCATTCTACAAAGAAGTGATCGTTGATGTCAAGAGAGGGGTGCGGCAGGGTGATACCATTTCACCAAAACTCTTCAGTGCCACCCTCGAGAACATCATGCGACGACTGGAATGGGAAGGAATGGGAGTGAAGATAGATGGTCGGCAACTACACCACCTTCGCTTTGCTGATGACATTGTTTTAATAACACCAAACATCAGCCAAGCGGCACAAATGCTGGCCGACTTTGACCGTGAGTGTGGAAAGGTAGGACTACAGCTGAATCTTACGAAGACAATGTTTATGAGAAACAGCCTTGTTCCTGACGCCCCATTCGCTCTCAATGGAACGACCATCTCCGAATGCAACAGCTATGTGTACCTAGGTCGAGAGGTCAACATGACAAATGACCTGGCACCCGAGCTGCGCAGGAGGAAGAGAGCGGCTTGGAACGCCTTCAAGAACGTCGAAGAAATAGCTAAGAGGACGAAGAACCTCCGGCTCCGGGCACATCTCTTTGATTCCACTGTTCTTCCTGCATTAACATATGCCTCAGAGACCTGGGCCCTACGCAAACAAGATGAGAACGCTATTCAGGTCTCCCAAAGAAGAATAGAAAGAGCTATGCTTGGAATATCACGTTTCACTCAAATGAGAGAACGAATCCGGAGTTCTGACATCCGTCGACGATCAAGGATCAGGGACGCTGTCTCATTTGCCAAGGTGTCGAAAATCAGCTGGGCTGGTCACGTAATGAGATTCAAAGACGACCGTTGGACTAGAGCTGTTACTGATTGGATTCCACGGGATGTCAAGAGACCACGTGGCCGCCCACCTACCAGATGGTCAGACTTCTTTGTCAAGGTCATGAACGATCGGTTTGAGGCCCTCCATGTTCCCGGAGCGAAGAGATGCCATTGGGCTACACTAGCACGCGACAGGGACAAATGGAGACGTTACTGGCGCCCGCTCGAGCAAATCGACGACTAATGGGAAGTTAAGTGATTAAGTGATGTACAGGGTAGGACTGAAAATTAGGGTACCTTTTATTCTAAACACTTGTATCACTTGTCATCTTGTTGATCTTTGATTTTCTCGAGCGGGTGCCAATAACGTCTCCATTCATCCCTGCTGCGTGCTAGTGTAGCCCAATGGCATCTTCTCACTCCAGGAACACGAAGAGCCTCAAGCTGTCCGTTCAGGGTTTTGACGAAGAAGTCTGACCTCTTGTAGGTGGGTGGCCATATATCCTTTTGACGTCCGTGGATTCCAGTCAGCAACAGCTCTAGTCCAGCGGTCATCTCTAAATCGCATTAGTGTCCGGCCCATCTGATTTTTGACGCCTTGACAAATGAGACAGCGTCCCTGATTCTTGATTGTTGACAGAGGTCAGAACTCCAGATTCCTTCTTTCAATTGAGTGAAACGTGATACTCCAAGCATAGCTCTTTTGATTCCTCTTTGGGATACCCGAATAGCATTCTCAGGTCTCTGAAGCGTATGTTAATGCAGGAAGAACAGTGGAATCAAAAAGATGTGCCAAGAGCCAGAGGTTATTTGTCCTCTTAACAACTTCTTCACCGCTCTTGAAGGCATTCCGCACCACTCTTTTGTAATGGGGGTGGGGGAGAATGAGTGAATTAAACCTATAGTGTTTTCCAGTCTCAAATTCAGTGCCTTTGTTTTGGAAATCAAGAGAAACAAAAAAGTTTAGAAGTAATTCAGTTCAATAAACACTGCCATGATCCCTTCATCTATCCTACACATAGACATTCCCAGTACTGAAGTCTCTTTACAATAAGTATTTTTCAGAAAGTCTTTTGTTTCTGCACTCAGGGTTCTGACTTTTTGTCAGGAATCACTCCTGGTGGGACTCCGGGGACCATTTGGGATATTAGGTATAGAACTCCAATCTGCCGCATACAATAAGTGCCTTGACCTTAACTGTATTTACTAGGCTAAAGACAGCAAGCTTTGGTAGAAATATGAGTTTTTAAATGTTCTGTAGATAGATAGAACATCCTGCTAGATTCTGTGACACTCCTGAAATTCAGTGTTACAGTTTTTGGGTAATCTCTGTTGCAGGTATTAGTAATTTATCCTTTCAAGTAATACAAGTAATATTGTATTCACTGGCCACACCAATTTTATTTGCATTCACTTCATGGTGGTCTGTTAGTCATATGCCTTTGGTTTTGGGGAGGAGACTTTTGGCCTTGGGATCATACCCAAGGGTTCTCGAGAGTCTCTCAGAAGTGCTCCGAGAACCAAGCTATGCTGGAGATTGAACTCGGGGCTCCAGCATGCAAAGTGTGGGACTCCAGCCCTGTAATCCATCTCCAGAGGCCCCGTCAGGGGGAAAAGAACAAATTTTGTTTTCTATTTGATAAAACTTAAGTATCCCAATAGTAATCCCTTTTTAGAATTCTTTTGTCTCTTAAAAGTCATTAATACCAGGCCAGAGATATAATACAGAGAATAAGCAACCAACCTCGTCCCAGTACCCAACACCGCACAAAGTCCCCAAGCACTACTAGGAGTGAACCTTGAGCACAGAGCCAGGAATGAGCCATCAGCACCACTGGGTGTGACTCACCTCCCCAAAAGTAACTTATGTCAAGCCAGTGTGTTGCCTGGCACGCAGCCGACCCGGGTTCGATTCCTTCATCCCCCTCGGAGAGCCCAGCAAGCTAGCGAGAGTATCCTGCCCACATGGCAGAGCCTGGCAAGCTCCCTGTGGCATATTTGATGTCCTAATAAGTTTTTTTTTTAATTTATTGAATCACTGTGGGAAAAGTTACAAAGCGTTCAGGTTTAAGTCTCGGTCATGCAATCATCAAACACATTTCCCTTCACCAGTACTTACCCTTCACCACCAAGAACCCCAATATACCCCCCTCCCAACCCTTCCAATGCCTGCGAGGCAGATGAATTCTAGTTAACACTCTATCTACTTTGATTAGATTCATTGTTTCGACAAAAGATGCACCATTATTATTTAGAGTTTACACCCCAAAATCAGACCTGCTGAAAAGACATTGTGAAATAATTTGTTTTCTACAGCTGGTTACAAGAACCAAATGATGCGATTTTGAATTTCCAGTATTTTACTTATTAAGCCTGGAAGTATTTCTGCCAAGAGTCAGATAATTATAAGATTGGTTTCTGTGGCTCTGGAGCCATGGCCGTGCTGGAGAGCCACTCGTGGGGGGCAACTCGTGACCTCAGTAGGGCGTGAAGGGTGAGCTGGGAATACCCCCCTTTCCATGAGGTCACGACCGGCTCATACCTGGCTTTCCAAAAAGCTCCAAGGTGGCCGCCATCTTGCAGTCCAGAGGGAAAAGGGTGGAAGGGAGCAACACCCTTTTCCTCCCGGGCAGGCATGGAGCCGTGGGTTAACGCATAGCCCATTCACTTTTCTGCCACAGGCTGCTGGGCTCGGCTTAATAAGTTTTTTTTATAATGTAGGAGCACTGCTATTTATTCAGCCGTTGTTTAAGCTGATTGAATTGGGCACGAACTCCACTCTCATTAAGTTTTAAATATTTTTAATCCTGGTGCTTCTTGGGCCATACTTGTCTTATCCCAAACTCAGAGATCACTCCTGGGGGTGGGATGCGGGCGGGCCCTGATGACAATATGCAGTGCTGAGGGTCAAATTCAGTTTAGCCTCATGCAAGTCAAGCACATTATCTGCTGGACTCCTGCCCCTCCAGTGCTTATTTAAAAAAAAAAAAGCAGAAAGATTGTAGAAGCTATAATTTATGTGAAAAAAATTCTCAGTACTCAAAATATTACCTAAAGCTTACTCAAAGTCCCAAGTTTGTCCTGATTTAATAATTTATTTTTCTAGTCAAACACTGTGATTTACAGTGTTAATTATAGTTGAGTTCCAGGCATACGATGCTCACCACCAGTCACACCGCCAATGCCCCCAGGTTCCCTGCACCCCTCGGCCTGACTGCTAGCAGGCTCATTGTTAAATGTGGGTATTGTAGTTTGTGTCTCATGCAGTGTTGTTTGTGCTGTGGTCTAGAAATAGACATCGACCCCACTCTACACCGCTGACGTGTCTGAGTCCATGCCCCAGTGAACTTTGGTCTGCTGCTTCTTGCCGCTACCTTCCTCAGTTTCTTTCATTCCCTTCTCGTTATCCTGCTTTTTAAACAAGTTTTGTGAGTTTTCTAGATCTTCCTTTGTAAACAGTTGCACTAAGCAAGTTTTCTTCGATCCTTAGCACTGGTTGCTAATCGCTTGCTTTATATGATTATGACATGAATAGAATAAAAGAATTGTGATAAAGCAAATATATAAAGACGTTCATTGTAGCATCTTGGCTATTTATGTGGTGTAGAACTCTTTCAAAGTTTCTGCGAGTTTGAAAGTTTTGAAATATTTGGGCAGTGGGACTAGGGAAAGCTCGTGCATTTTATTTTGGACAAATTTATTGATGTTATCGTATCTCCTAATAGTTCTAATTCTCCTTTTTATAAGTATTGTTATCCTTATTTGTCTATAAAAGTGTTCACAATGTACGCAACTGAATATACAGCAAACATTCCAGGCTTTTAAAACTAATTGCCTAGTCAATAAGAATTTGAAGTCGATTCAAAGATAATTCTGATGATAGTTTTTCCGTAAAGCATGATGAATGGTATGTCTTTTGAGCGTGTAAGTAAAACTCTTAATATATTTAGGAGGAGGGCAGTCAGTGAGTTTATTGGGGCTGAAAATTTTTAGACAAGTTCAAGAGGGAAGATGGAAAAACAAGGCCACTGTCTCTCTAACTGGAGCCTAAAGTGGAGTGGAATGTTTTTACAGTAATGTCAAGTTGTGTGGGGTGCCAGGGATCAAATCCAGAGCCTTGCAAGACACATGGTATATTGTAGAATTTCCCTTCTGACACTGTTATATGTTGTTTAAAAGTTACCAAGGAAACAGTGCGTGCTCAAAAAGAGAATCATGTTGCAAATGTAAAGCATCTACACTTTCACCCCAGATTCCTTTCCCAAGCCTTTCACTTACAACTGAGATACAATTAAAGGAAAACAAATAGCACTGAAAAGAAATTAGAATCCAAAGTGCAAAAAGAGACTTCTTAAACTTCCAACTTTTGCAAGGATCCAGAAAAATTGCGTACCAGGGTGCTATTATAGATGTGATTTTTTTTTACAATCAACATTAATATTAAATATTCTTTCCGAAATAAAAGAAATTATCAAAAAGGAGAACTGTTTCAAAGAAAGGATAGAGTGGGGAAGGTAAAGATGGGTGATTTAATAACTTTCTATAGAATTTTATAAAATCATGTTAAGAGGATTTCAGGAAAGAATGATATTAAAGAGCTGCAGTGGGTTCCTAAAACAAGTCACTCCTCCAGCTTCCTTTTTAAAATTATGTCATAATAGACATAAGGTAAAGGACGCCATGCTCATGGTTAAATGACATTCGTTATATCACTTGGCAACGAATATCAAAATAAGAATGTAAGACTTCCTTGAAGGTAGAGTATAAGGGCAAGACTTACCCTCGTATTTTAAAATTACGTTTCTAAAGCCAGTGGTTGTTAAAGAATATTAAAATAATGAAAGTAGAATTCTCATTGGAAGTAAGACTGATGATGTCCCTCATGAACACAGAGATAAAATATCTAAATAAGATCTTAAACATATGAAACCTTAGCTTGTGTAATAAGTAATGCGTCATGGCCAAATGGATTTATTCCAGTACAAATGTTTGATTTAATATTTGAAAGTCATTTCATGAAACCAGAGAAGGAGATCACATCATCACTTCAGTAGAGACATAAAATAAAGTTATTTGGCTGCACTTGGTGGACCTGGGTTCAATCCCCGACATCCCACATGGTCCCCCAGCACAGCTAGGAATGATCCCTGAGTTCAGAGCCGCCAGTAACCACTGAGCATGACCCAAAAGAAAATGTTATTTGGCAAAAATAATAATTATTATTATAATCGCATATGGGCTGGAGCGATAGCACAGCGGTAGGGCATTCGCCTTACAAGCGGCCAACATGGCCGACCCGAGTTCAATTCCTCCGCCCCTCTCGGAGAGCCCGGCAAGCTACCGAGAGTATTGGATATGCCAGACACAGTAACAACAAAGTCTCCAATGGAGACGTTACTGGGCCCGCTCGAGCAAATCGATGATCAACGGGAGGGCCTTTACTTTTTACTTTACTTTATTATAATCTTACAACAGAGCCTGGCAAGCTACCGTGGCATATTCGATATGCCAAAAACAGTAACAATAACGAGCCTCATTCCCCTGACCCTGAAAGAGCCTCCAATGCGGCAGCGTTGGGAAAGATCAGTAAGGAGAGGCTGCTGAAATCTCAGGGCTGGGACAAATGGAGACGTTACTGGCACCCGCTCGAGTAAATTGATGAACCACGGTATGACAGTGACAGTGACACAGTGATTATTATGATCATAACTATCATTATTATTATAACACCTTAGCAATATAGGAACAGAAGGAAACTTTTCAGCCTAATGAATGCCATAGATTAAAAATATATAGCTATATATTTGTACTGAAAAATTAAAACATTGAACACATTCCTCCTAAGATCAAGAATAAGACAAGGTTGCCTGGGTTTTTGTTTGTTTTTTCCCTTTTATTTTTATGTTTTACATAGTAGTCGAGTTTCTAGCCAGTGCAGTAAGACAAAAACCTTAAGATTAGAAAGGATAAGTAAAACTGCTTATATCCTAGAAGGATCATCAAGGTAGGAAATACAATGGATTGTATCAAGTTACTAGAACTGCTAAGTGAATTTTAACAAAGTTGTTGACACCCAATAATGTATCAGCTGTACATGCTAGCAATTAACAATCACAAATTGAAACTAAAAGAGTATCGTTTAAAGTAGTATAAACATAGGAAACTTTTAGGGATAAGCCTTGACAAAACACATGGGAGCGCTATATTACCCTGAAAACTGAAAATCTTTGCTGAGAGAAATCAAAGACATAAGTAACTATAGATTCACTTTTTTTTTTTTATGATTCTCAGGACTTGATATTATTACTTCTACCCAAATTGATCTATAGACTCAATGCAATTCCAAACAAAATTTTAAGAAGTGTTTTATAAAAACTTAACTTTTTAAATTTCACATAGACATGCAAAGCAACTGGAATAATCCGGACACATTTTATAAACTCTAAAGTTAAAAACTTACCACTACCTGATTTCAAATTCTAGATGCCTGATTTTGAATATTATGAAGATACGTAGCTTTATAAAAAAAATCTGATAATATTTTACAATATGGCTATAAAACTAGCTTATCATAAAGCTGTTATGGTATTGACCTGAGTGATACGTGTAATCAGTGAAACAAAAAGAATCTGGAGGTGGATGGGGACAAGGAACGAATAAATGCCACCTGAGGTCGGCAGAGGCAGAAAGCAGTGAGAAATGATGCTGACAAAGGTGCTTCCACAAAGGGTACTGAAATAATTTCATTTTGTCTGCGTATATAAAAGTCAAATCAAAATGGATCATATAAATATTCTAAAAATACATAGCTTTTAATAGAAAACAGCAATCGTGGTGGCCCTGGATTAGACAAAAATTTCTTAGCCATGACACCAACAGCATAATCTTTAACAGAACAAATTGAAGTGTTAGCCTAAAACAATTCATCATCTGCTCCTTAAAAGACATTTCGGGAGCTAGAGGAAAGGATAGCAGTGAAGGGACTTGCCTTGCTTGTGGCCTACCTGAATTTGGTCCCCAGCTCCCCTTGTGATCTCCAAACTCCTGCCAGGAGTGATCCCTGAGCACAGACAGAGCTAGGAACAACCCCCCGAGCATCACCAGATGTCCCTCCCCCAACCAAAAAAAGAGAAAATAAATTTGAAAGGAAATTAGACAATTCTTTGCGTAATCTCTCTGTGTTTTATAAAATATGCTTTGTACCTAGAATATATATTGACCTTTCAGAACTCCACAGCAAGATAACATAATTTAGTTAAAAAATAAAAGCTGGACAGAAGAGCTAGTGACATTTCATCAGTGAAGATTCTAGAGTGACAAACATGCTGAGTGTTATATTGGGACCCTTTCCAAGACCCCGAGCCAGCACTGTCTGACCTTCGTAAAAGACTTTTTGAGGAGACGTGGATTCTGAGAAAAGGAAGAAAAGTGACTTTAGTTGGTGTCTGTCAGGAGGTGACAGGTAGCACAAGCAAAGACCAGCAGAGTGACAGGTAGCACAAGCAAAGACCAGCACCCCTGGGGGCAAGTCTCTCAAGCTGGGAATTTTAGTGTGGGGGCTGTGTAAACACAAAAAGACAGCAGCAGTCTATCTCTCCCACCGCCTGCGTTCTTCGGTAGTCTCACGCCTTTTCCCCCACCCTGAGGAGGTTGATGGTCATGGGCCAGGCGAAGGAAGGAAACGAGGGCCAGGCTGATTGGTCTTAGTTGCAGTTTATTCCAGTCCTCTCTCCATTCACTCCTGTCTCTCTCCTTTGCTTCCCCCAGCCCACTCTTACAGTCTAGTTATATCCCCCAGCATGAGGGGTTGGGGTAACAATTACACATAGGTGTGGTCACAATCACTAGGGGTGAAGTTCTTCCCTTCAGGGGATGCTGCTTCTAGGACAGATTCTCTTTCAGCAGGACCCCATGGGTGTGTTTCTCCTCTCCTTGTCCAACAAACATATAAGCATTCATAATAATCATTTTGTATGGACACAGTAAGAAATATGTTAAGCTTATAGAATTGCTCTCCTAGGACCATCTCTATCTCAGACTACAGTGCTCAGGCCAGAGAGTCTTTCCTATCCCTAGCAGGGTCCTAGTCTCATCATTACTTTTGGATCATGATCATTACTTTTGCCCATGACCAAGCTCTTAACTTACAGTTAAGAATCATGGCACTTTGGCCTGGCCCATTTCGATGCCACGGTAGCCACCACTTGCCCTGGGTCCATTCAGTGCCTCATTGGGACCCTGCTTTTGGGGTGCTAGGAACTAAGGGCAACTGAGGCTTAAGTCGAGAAAGCAGATGCCCGGGAGTGAATAATATTCAAAGCAAATTAAATCCTAAGTTACAAAAGCATAATGTTAACTGTCTTCCTGTGTCTATACAAAAAGGACTTTGCTTTAAAGTAAACTATTCAAAAGACATAAGGAGAGGGGGAAGCCGATGTATAACTTACAATACAAGTTCAATGTCCTAGAAGGATCTGGTCTTACAAATTAACAGAGTCTGATTAGGGGGAAAAGCTGATTAACTGGTTGGGGAAGAGAGCATAGAGAAGTGGTTACAGATAAACAAAGGAATGGGAGTGACTGGGGAGCACTGTGATGGGTGTAACCTGATAAACCTAAGCTCCTTGTGGCAAGGGAGAAAGGACAAAACAATTGTTACCCTATAGGGACAGAGGGAGAAAGGGGTTCACCTCGTGCATTGACACAGATCCAGTTACGTGACATTTGCTCTTTTTCCTTGTACTGTGCTTCTCTCTGTGGCAGTGGAATTCAGCAAATGTTTTCTCGGAGAATGTACTGGATGTGACTTACGATGGAGTGTTGTCACACCCTGCTGGAGCTCCTGCCGGGTGCTTCCCAGTGGCTGTGTTGGGCAGTTCTGGTGGCCACTGGTGGCCACTGGCTTTTGCTTATTGCTATTCCAGCATCACTAATGCGAGGATTGTTTTTGGCGAGTGGTTATCTAGCAAAAAAGATGCTTAACAAATCATGAGCATCATGAAATGCTACTATAAACTCCTTAGACTATAAAAATAAACCCATACCTCTATACAATGTCTACCTTAAGTTTATGACTTTAAATTTTGTGTGTCTGTGTGTGTGTGTGTGTGTGTGTCTGTGTGTGTGTAGATGTGAAAAATCAAAAGCCAAGAAACTCTTGAAAATTCTGACGCTGCTGTTTCAAAGACAGAATTGAGCTGAGTATTTTATTGATTTCATTCAGTAACTCGTGAATTGGTCAACATCTAATCTCATAGAAACAGAGCTCTCGGGAACTGAAAAGAAACGAAAGGAGAATTGAGCCACAGAATTGAGTCGTTGTGGGGCCGGATGTAAAGGAGAGGGATTGGGCTTCTCGGGGGAGGGAGGTAAGTGCACTGATGATGGGGGATTATGTGCAGGAGAAACCATCATTAACAGTATTGGAAATCATAGAATCTCAATTTTTTAAATTTAATATTAAATTTTTCAATAAAGATAAATTTAATAAAGTTGAGGTTAATGAAATGAAATAAAAGGCTTTGATGGGCCTAAGGGAATAGAAGAAAGAAGTGATAGTAGACAGAAAAGGCAGTTGGTGATTGCAAGGTTATTTTTTGTCTAGGGGATCGAGGGGCCTGTCAGGTAGATTACTTGACTAGGGAATATCAGCAGTTTCCTATTAAATGGTTTCAGTCCCATTTCTGGTACAGCTACAACTACTTTTTTTTTTTTTTTGGCTTTTTGGGTTACACATGGTGTTGCACAGAGCTTACTCCTGGTTCATGCACTCAGAAATTACTCTGGCGATACTCGGGGGACCATATGAGATGCTGGGAATCAAACCGGGGTCGGCTGCGTGCAAGGCAAACACCGTACCCGCTGTGCTCCAGCCCGAGCCGAAACTGTTGAAGTCTCAGTTTGATATTGTGAGACTTACCATAAACAACTCCATTTTTTGGGTCACACCCGGCGATGCTCAGGGGTTACTCCTGGCTCATGCACTCAGGAATTACTCCTGGCGGCGCTGGGGGGACCATATGGGATGCTGGGAATTGAACCTGGGTCGGCCATGCAACTCCATTTTTAACACTACATTGGGGAAGTTTTTTAAAATGTCCTGCCAGCCCAGAAAATCCCTTCAGAAATGTAACAGAGAAAGTAAGCTTTTTTTTATCCTTGAGTGTATGTTAAACCAGAGTACAAGTTGAATCACGGGCAGCTGCAAAGATAAGAAGCTCCCTCTCCTTTCTACATAGCCAGGTGATATGATCCGCTACATGCTAGTTCTGGGAAGTAGTGATAACTTGCCTAATGTCAGTGTGCTGATCAGGCAACACCATTTTACTATACATTCATTTTAAATTCACATGCTGATTATAGTGGCCATCAGTGTTAGTTAATTGCTTTAATACAAAGGAAAAATTAAAGTCCAATCTTTTGACAAAGGGGTAATTACAGATTAGAGAAAAGCACCTAAGCTAACTCTCCACAGTGGCAGGTAAATTGGAGCGCTGTCTTCCTTGATATTTACATTTCAACACTTAATTTCAGGATCAGATTTATATTGATAACACTGGCTGTGATTTTAATTAGTTTTTTAATAGATATACATACAAATCAGAAAACATCTCAGTATCAGGATAAGGCGTAAACCGTTGCAGTGTGTCAGAAATGATTCTATGTGTAAAGATCTGGGAGATGGATCTGAGGGCTGGAGTAGACGCCTGGTGTGCACAGGCCCTGAGCCGGTTCCCTGGCATTATATAGCACTGTCCAGTGTAGCCTTAAATGCCTCTGAAGCAAGCAAAAAAAAAGAAAAGAAACTTAAATTGCATGTATTTTTAACATTCAGATTCATAATATACTAGCATATATTTCAGTATGTTCTCATTTTTCTCCCCTATACCCCGCCCCCCCCAAAAGAAAACACTTTTAAGATTTAAAAAAGTGGGGAAAGCACGACTCCATATTTTAATATATCATTCTTTATAATTTCTGCTGAAAAATCATGGTTTTGGTTTGATTTTATTTTTGGTGGAGAGGGGGCATATCTGGTAATGCCCAGGACATGCTCCTGACGGTGCTCCTGGGGCCATATCAGGTGCTGGGATCAAACTGGCTTCAGCTGCATGCAAGGCAAGCACCCTACACCTATGTTATTTCTCTGGCCCAATGAATATGTCATTGAAATTTTATTTCTAGAAACTTAAGTGTTAGAAGTATAAATGAGGCTCCTCTCTGGAAAGAAAGATGGCGGCCGCATGGGAGCCTTGTGGAAAGCAGGTTTGAGCCGGGCTCGGGGGAGCAGCGGGGACCTCATGGGAAGGGGGGCTTTGTGGGCCGTCCCCCACGCCCCACCGAGGTCGCCAGCTGCCCCCCACGAGTGGCTCTCCGGCACGGCCACGACTCCAGGGCACAGAAACCAATCTCTTAACTAGCTAACTTTTAATAGAAATTCTTCCAGGGTCAATAAGTAAAATAGCAGAAATTCAAAACCGCGCGGCCTCATTTTATTCTTAAACCAAGTTGTAGAAAGCAAATCATTTCACAACGCTGTTTCAGCATGTCTGATTGTGGGGGGTGGGTCGTAAACTCTAAACAATAATTGTGCATCTTCTATCGAAATAATCTATCTAGTCAAAGTAGATAGAGTATTAACTAGAACTCATCTGCCTCACAAGAATTGGGAGGGGTGGGAGGTGGGGGTCTATTGGGGTTCGGGGTTAAAAATGAGTATTGGTAAAGGGAAATGTGTTCGGTATCTACATGACTGAGACCTAAACCCGAAAGCTCTGTAACTTTTCCCACAGTGATTCAATAAATAAATAAATTATAAAAAAAAAAAGAAGTATAAATGAAATAAAAGTTCCTCAGAAAAATTAAAGGGTTTTATTTTGCTTTGTTTTTAGTTTATCTCCTTCAAGTAAGTCTCTTTAGAATTGTAACATCCATAATACACTGGACATGGCTAATTGTGGTTATAAAAAGATTGATCAAGGTTCATTTGATAAGTAAACATAAACAACTTATTGTTTTGTTTTTTTTTTTATAGCCTCACTTGTTAGCACAGCGGTAGGGTGTTTGCCTTGCGCGCAGCCAGCCCGGCCGAGCTGGGTTCGATTCCTCCACCCCTCTCAGAGAGCCTGGCAAGCTACCGAGAGTATTCAATATGCCAAACACAGTAGTAAGAAGTCTCACAATGGAGACGTTACTGGACCCGCTCGAGCAAATCGATGAAAAACGGGAGGACAGTGTTTGGACAGTGTGTTTGCTTTTCTAAAGACGCTTAAATTTTTGCCTGACATTTAGTTGACTTTTCATCTACAAAATTTCTCAGTCCTTAGAGATGACTTCTCTCACTGTAATCTAAAAGGAAATAAAATTCTATTTATTTTTATTGAAGTGACATTGGCTTTTACCATTACATAGGTCCCAGGGTTACATCATCACCGTTGTCCATCTGTTTATGCTGCACTCTGAGCCCCACCAAAAATCTAGTCCCTCCCCACTCCCCCCCCCCCCCCCCATACATTTAAGCCCTTTGACCCAGTTTGCCAACCCATTCCTGTTTCCCTTTTGGCAGCCAGAAGTTTGTTCTCATAATTTTGGGGTTTGCTAGTGCCAGCCCCACTCTCGTTTAATATCATTACCATTAGCGGGGAGTTTAGAAGTATTCTAGAAAGTAGGAGTAGAAGCTGAACTAGGTAATTTTCTGGAGCTACTGTAGCAAATTATGACAGACTCTTGTTTAACAGAGTTTACTTCCTCCCTTCTGGAATTCAAAACTCAGACCCTTCGAAAGGCGTTGCGTGGCTGTCCGCGTAACTTCAGCTTTTATCTCCAACTTCATATGACCTTCTCTGTCTCTGGGTCCAACTTTCCAGTTCGATTTAGGGGACATTCCAAACTCATAATTTCATCTTGAGATCTTTGACAAGTTACATCTGCAAAAATCCTGTTTGCATTAGAAGGTCACGTGCTGAGTTTTCAAGTGAATATGAGTGAGCAGCACAGGGGAGCGACCAACCATTCATCCCGGCAGGATTTAGTACAGACAGAATGGTGGTTTGAAACTACTTTCTGTTGTTATTATTTTACTGATATTCATAACATTTTGTTCATATAATATATTCAGAGCATATTCTTGTAAATGAGTTATTCTGCAGGCAGCTCAGCATTTTTTCTTTCTTCTCTTTTACTCACCACTCCCTCGAGGAATGAGATTAGAAGGCGGCTGAGCCATTAGCCCATACTTCACCCAAGACATGGAATTGCACAGTCACAATGTTTGTGAATGGAAGTATTTGCACATGGATCAGAGCAGCTTGTGCTAAATACGATAAAGGAATTCTTCGCCAAGACCTTCTATGACCCAGCTAGTTAGAGCTGAGATTAAGAATTAGACCATAGACTTCCTGGCTTTCCATAGCTGTGTTTTCTATGCTCACTTTCATGATCACTTATTAGAATTAAGAATGGAATTTTCCCAGCCATTGTAGGTAAGAATTGTGGTGTGTTTTCATTCTCTCATTTTGTTTTTTAAGTGACCGCTTATTACTGGCAGTGTTCGAGGAGAGAGAAGAATCCTAAACAAAATTAGTACCCATTAGGTGACTAATAGATTATTAAATTTACTGTAAATTCACGTTTCTGGAATTGTTATTTAATCGTTTTCAGTACACACTCCAAGAACTACAAAAAGAAAAAGACGAAGTGCTGTGTTTTTGCCGCTGAATACATTCCTTCGTGTGCTTCAGACAGGCGCGCAGAATTTTAAAAAGTCTTATTTCATCGTTCTTGTTCTCAGTACTGGATTCTCTTGCATGCGAGTTTATATCCATTTGTCTTTGTGTTTTAGATTATTTTGGTGACCGGGTACATTGTCTGAGCCGCTCAAAGTGCGTTGCTGATCATTCTGATGGTTCCTGTTGAATACTAATTCAGCTCGTTTTTCTCCTTTGCTTTTCAGATATTTATACCTGCTCTTCTCCGGTGATGACCTTTTACCTTTAGACCACTGGGTGTTCAACACAGAGGCCCATCCTCTGCCTGTGTTACATTTAGCCAATGCCACACTTTCAGGAAACCCTGCTGTTCGATGAAAGCAGCTCCAGAAAGACCATTCTCACCTGTGTTTTGTTTACATGGACTCCTGAAGAACTCAGTCTGGAGAAGGACCTTTGGAAAAAGTGGACCTCCTAAGTTAACATGGCAGGTGAAACATGACTGTTCCCTGCAGAACTTTTCAACTTGTAGATGTCTCAACTTTGAAATGATTCCATTTTCTATCTGACCAAAACATATTACGGTATGTGTAAGAGAGACCTGATTTGCTTTGATTCTTAGTAAATGGTCACATGAAAAATTATGCCTGTTACCACATTGTTTTTAGAGGTCTGGTGAGTAGACTTCTGAAGAGTAAACCAAGATGGAGCATCTTGCAGGAGAGGGCTTTCCTTCCAAAGTGGAGACGCCTTCAGATTAAATACTTACACCTTGTGGGTCAAAGAGATTGTACACGAGTTACGGTATTTTTCTTGCACGCAGCTGGCCCCTGTTTGATCCCTGGCAGTACACAGGGTCCCCAAGCACTGCTCTGAGTGACCCCTGAGCATAGCACCAGGTGTAAGCCCTCAGCACTGCCAGGGGTGGCCCCAAAGCAAAAATTTACATATTTTTTATCCCTTTTTCTCCATTTTTAATAACAGAGTGAACAGAACTAAAATACAGGAACAGCATAACTGCATCATCAGCAAGAAGATTCAAAATAACAAGCAAACAACAACAACACAACAAAACAGAGATGGATGTACCTATCCCTGTTCGAATTTTCAAATTCCCCGTTGGATGACCAGACTGGCAACCATTTCAGATCCTACTCTGTGTCATTGAAATTCTTGGTTAAATTAATTTTTTTTCTGGGGGCATGATCTGATAGAAGTCCTCTTGCAGCCCTTGTGTGCATATTGGATTGTTTAAACTGCTGTTACTATAACCCCTGCCTAGGAGCCTGGGTTTGGAACTTTGCATGTTGTTCAGTCCAGTCTAGTATTGGTAGCATGACAAAAAGTGGGGAAAATGCCACAGTTTGTTGCCTTGAAACCTATCAAAGAGAAAAGCTTGGTGTTGCTGGTAGGAGGTTATTTTTTCAAACCAGCAAATCAACCGGGTTAATTTTATCCACTTTAACCTCATAAATCTAATAGAATCCTTCGTTGTAACAACTTTATTTCAGTGGCTTGGCAAAATTTACTCTACTATTATACAGCTCTGAATTTATGAGCTAAACTATTTTTATAACTTATTAAATTAAAAACAAATTACAGTGAAATTTATGAATATTCTCCCTGGAAAAGAAACAGGGGGTCCTTTATTATCATCAGATGAATAAACTTTTCACAAATATTTTATGTAAAAAAAAATTCCACTATTATTTTTTCCAAGGATATTTATTTATAGAAATACAAACAGTCAGAATGGCTTCAAATTAGTTTTTAGAGGTAGAAGTGTGGTGTAATTCGTTACACTAAATTTGGGCTTTCTCTTATCATCAGTAGATTTTACAGTTGTATTTCTTTTAAATAAATTGCTATTTCTTTATATTTTGGTGGAAAGAAATTAAATTTTATCCAGAACTCTATTGTAAGCTAAATATCTAATGCTTATACATTTTCTCTCCCTTGAATTTTTGTCAGAGTGTGGACACTTGATTCTTCTTTACATGTAATAGGAACAGCTTCCACTAGCAGTAAAAGTTGGATGAAGTACAGCTTATCTAATATTTACTCTGAATTTAAGTATTTCATGAAATAATGTTTGTGCGGGAAGTCTGTCTTGGAATTCTGCAGGCTTATTTCCTCATTTGGATAGTTTTTCTTTTAATCTCCTATTAGCATATATCATCTAAATTGGGAAAAGATTTAATAAATGAAATTAAATATTTTAAGGGCGATGATTTTCTACCACAATCATGCTCACAGTTTAGCGAATGATCCATAAATGATAGCCACCCCAGGATGTTTCAGTATACATAGAAAATAAGTATGTTGAGTCTGTTACATTAAGTCTTTAAGAAACTTAAGTTTTAGCACATATTTAAAACTTGTAATATCTTTTACTACTTGAACAATTTCAAAATTTTAAATGTGATGGGTAGATGATGGTAATTTTGGAAGACAAAGGGAAAGTCTTTGGTCCCATTTCTCCCCCCCCCCCCCAAAAAAAATAAAAGTTTTTTCTAAAAATAGCACAAGCCCACTTATGAGTCACTGTTAGAAAAAAAAAGTGGAAGATCTGAGTTGACCTAGAGCAACTCTGCTAGACATGATGAGTTAAGTGCAGAGTAAATGGAGCCTCCTGGGTTTTCGGGACTTCTCAAGACAAGAAGACACAGCCTCACCCCGAGTGGTCTTTGTGTCTCCAGTGACTGGAGCGCCAGCGAGGAAGTGGGGTGAGCCAAGGCACCTGCAGGGAAAGACTGAAAAGGAACCGCGAGTCTTCGTCGCCCCTTACCTGTTTCGTGATGATGAGATTCGACTTCTAACACTGCTTCCGTTTGCTTTCCTTTTTGAAGACCAAACGCAATTAAAATTCACCACAAATGACTTGCCAGTGTTGTGTTTTCTTTTTGTTACAATTTTTTTTTATACTGTCCTCCAGGATCAGTCTTTCACTCTGGTTCCACTTAATTTCTGAGAAGGCTTTCCTTCTTCTTCATCGCCTTTGTATTTTATAAACCTCATTACTCAGGTTGAAAATTCATGACATTGATAAGACCTTTCACTCAGCTCCTGAAAGTGCTCCTTTCCAGATGCCTCCACGAGACACTGACACCCCAGCCTGGTGGGCACAGAGGCACAGATTTGATCTATCATTTTGTACCTTTAAAAGAAAAAAATCCAGAAATGTTGTACATACCTTTGTGTTCTACTTTTATTTCTCATTAGTTTAGAATCACTCTTTTTGGTTTTGTTTTTTGGATCACACCCAGCAATGCACAAGGGTTACTCCTGGTGCTGCACTCAGGAATTACTCCTGGCGGTGCTCAGAGAACCCGATAGGATGCTGGGAATCGAACCCGGGTCGGCCGCGTGCAAGGCAAACGCCCTACCCGCTGTGCTATCTCTCCAGCCCCAGAATCACTCTTTGTGGTTCAAACCGGTTTCCAGTTTCTTTTTTTTAAGACTTTTTGGAAGTCATTAAGCCAAGGAGATATGACCCTAGCACTAAAGAAGTCCCGGTGCAGAAAAATAAGTTCCCAAAGGATTCTTCCTTCGTAGTGGGTCACACATGCCTGCTGCTGTGTGCCTCCAACACTAGCCTGTGTCCATCTTTGAGCAAATGGCTCTTGATAAAGTGGAAACTGGGTCTGTCAAGCAAACATATTCCTTGTCTGTGTTATTGGTCCTGATCTCTGTGACAGATCAAGAGCAGTCAAGGGTTGTGCTTGCTAGATTTCAGTGAAACTGAAAAGTTGCTTGAAATTTTGATCATCATTTCTTTCTCCATTGCCAAAGTCTGTGTCCGAGCTACAGATCTGTTGATGAAAGATTGCACTTGACATTCTCTTTATGTAATTTCTCCTTAAACCTGGATTTTTGTGACTGTAGGAGGGAATGAGACAGCAAGTATGCAGACATGAAGGACCTAATACTGGGTACTTTCATACCTTAGGACATTTTTGTATTTGAGGGGCATTTTCTGTGTAAGAGTATTGCATACCATTTTAAATGTTTTCCAGTTTGAGCCATGTGATAAAATTCTTAATTTTATATTTCATTTAAGTTAAAGAGGAAAATGCTTTATAATATATTTTAAACAGTGTTTCAGTACAGTAACTATAATCGAGTTAATACATAAAGTTTAAGAATACCCAATTTCTGATGGCAACTGTGACTAAAATATTTACTTTAGAAATAAAACATTAATTTACCACCTTACCTAATTACTAATTAGAACTTGATTTTTCTGGAAGTGCTGGTTATTTTGCATTCAAAAATGTCACAGAATTCACGGGGAAAATGTGGTGAGTTGTAAATTGTTTTTGCTCTGCTGTGGATCCTACTAATGCTTTAAATATAAAGAAAAATGTACTAAGTTATTTCTAAGTGCTAAATAACACTCCCTCGCATTATTATTTTGAGGGTTTTTTTTTCCTTTAGGTTTTCTTGCTTTCAAATTGGTTAGCTTATATCTAATCTACCTGTACATGGATATATAAATATTGTTCTTCATGGAGAAAGTTTGATTACTGTTCTTTTCTAATCATACCACAATTACCTAGATTTGGCTGCACAAATTTGAAGCAGACTATCTGAGTTTCCAAATGTGATTTGGAGGTCACTGTCACTGTCACTGTTCTCCCGTTGTTCATAGATTTGCTCGAGCGGACCCAGTAATGTCACCATTATGAGACTTACTGTGTTTGGCATATCAAATATATCACAGATAGCTTGCCAGGCTTTGCCGTGCGGGCAAGATAACTCTTGGATCTGGAGGTATTAATGCAATGACACTGGTTCAGGAACTTTGGTGAAAAATACTTATACTTTTTGCATACACCATCTCTATTTTAGGCTGAGTCAGAGTATATCCACAACTCAGTTCTGCCATTGAAAAATTTAAAAAGCAGTGGACAGTATGTAAAGGAAGGGAGATAGGTAGCTGAATTCCAATAAAACTTCATTTACAAAACCATGGAGTACTGGATTTGGCTCATGGGTCATAGCTGTAAACTCTTGATGCCAAGTTGAATTTGTGTGAGACCCTGTATTCTTTGAGCTGCATCTTCTGTTTAGTTATGTAATTCGTTTTTCAAGCAAAAGGATATATGTATATGTACAATTGTATGTATTTGTGTAACCTAAAGCTATATACTCTGTTGTCTTGAAAATAGATACTCTCTTCTGGGTTTGTTAATGTTTCAAGATGATAAGATTATCACAAAAGAGGCAAATGTTTGTTCTCGGGATGTGCTGTTAGCCAGTATCCTTGATTTGTTGTTCAGGGACATTGTTCAGAGTCATTTGGAGTCCCAGCGGGGATTGTCTTTGTGGTGTCCAATTATATTCTCTCCCAGTTCTGCCTGCTTGTTGGTCATTAGATCATGCCTCTGGGTTGCTTGATCTACATGAATTTCTCCACTCAAGTACTCTTAGAGCCCTAAGACAAGAATATGATGGAATTTCTGATCTTTGTACTGTGGAAACTAGTCTTTTGCAAAAAGCTAAACAACCCAAAATGTGTTGTGTACCTCACTTCTTCTGGACAGTCATTTTTCCCTTTTCGGATTGCAGAACACCTGTCCGAGATCTCACCTTTGTAACAGCCCAAATTCAAGGAGTACAGAGGAAAGCTGTATCTCCCTCGTAATTCGCCTCAGCTCCTATATAAGTCAGTTGCGTTATTTCGAGTTGATTTGACATTGATACTTAAATGGAAGCATTCCTCAATCTCGAGTCTTGGTTTTCCACGGTTTAACGGCTAACACATATCAAACCAGGTTTGCGATGTAGAATGCATGAAATCACTCACAAAAGAACACAACACCTGTTGGTGCAATTGCATCAATCATGAGAGAACAGACCTTTTTTTTTTTACTAAGAATTTTTATCAAAGCATTATACTATTTTTGAGAAATGCTAAAGGAGGGAGAGCCTGTATCAAGAGTGATCAAGGAAGCACATACCTGAGTTGTCATTCTAGGTCTGACGTACTGTACAGATTGTGTAGCTCATCGTGAATAGAGCGAACACACATCTGAACCTACCCACAAACAGGTGAATATGCAGAGGGCTTTAGTTGTAAAAGCCTTGTTGCTATTTGAATGCTACAAAATTCTCCTCCAAATTGTCTCTTGGGAAAGTCTATGAAGAACAAAAAGTCTAGCTCTTTGAAATTATCCTTTTAAGGAATGTTTAGAAATAGGATGATTATTTTAATTAATGAAGTATCCCAAGATTTTAATTTCTGGATTTGAAAGTTGAATTGCCATTCTTCGGTTTCACTGGTCTCAAATCCAGTTGTTAGCTAACAAGTGGGGTAAGTATAACCTGCTTAGTGGGGGTATCCACTCCTGAATGGACTTCCCATCATGTTCTCAATATGTAATTTTTACAGATAAAAGGTGATATTGTGTATTAAAGATCAAATAAAGATGCTCTGTAAGTGAAGAGTGCCTGTCCTTCATTTGTCCTCAGTGAGTCATCATCAAACAGCATCAGCTATACAAAACCTGCTCAGACTTTTCTCTCTGTTCAGCTAATCTTCGTATTCCTTGGTGTTCCAGAAAGATAAAGAACTCGCTTGAAGAATTGTTTTTCTTCCATCTGATCTTAAGAAAAACTACAGAGCTATGTGACAATCTTACTGCGTTTCAGTCTGTAAGATCTAGTCTAATCCAGCCTCCGAGGTCATGGAATTGATCACTGGACTTTGTTCTGTCAAAAACGTTCCTAACCTGCTGAAGTGATTCTTGGGGGGAAAATTGGCCTTGGGAAGTTGAGGAATATGATCAGATGAAAGGGAGCGGTTTAATGATGCTGTCGGAAGCCTAGAAAGTACTTAAAACTCTGTAGTCATGCACCCTCGAAGTAACAGCAGAACCTGAGATTTTGTCATTTTGTCATCTTTATGATCTCATTCTTCCAGGCACAGTGGATTTCAACTTGCTCCGGATTTTAAACCAGGAAATTGCGTTGTGTGTGAATCCAAAATAGCTGTGAATTTGCCTTTTCAGAATCAGAACATAATCAATGGAAAGAATAAGGATTTCTGCTTGACCCTCACTTGATATTATCTGGTCCACTACCAGCTACTTCAAGTGGGGAAGGAAGGGGAGGTTCATGTGGTGAGAAACCAGAAATTTAATAGTAAATTTAACAATAAATTATAATAATATAAATTATATAAAATAAAAATAATCTTCCCTTGCCATTTTAGCTTTGTACTTTCTATAAACATGATTTCATGCGCAATAATCCCCTGGTCTCCCTTTACCCCCAGCGGTTGTTAACTTCTAATTTACTTTGAGACAAGTTTCTTAACTCCACTGAATCTCAATTTTTTTGTGTATCGTGGAAATAATACTAGGTTTATTTGTAAGAGAATCAAATGAGGAGAATTCATGTACTTGACCAGAAATAAGCTGGCTTCAGTTGTTTTCAGCTATTTTCATCAGCATCTGATTCAAGGTATCAAATGAAAGAGGTAAAGGGAAATTAGGCCAATAAATACCCAAGCAAACTGTCTAGTTCTTCCTTGTTTTATACCTAAATCGAAACCGGAAGGGGGTAAAATGAAAGCATTAGATGATGTTCTTCATCTAATATGGTGTTGGTCTCTGTTTTACCATTCATGAATTAGAGATAATATGTCATTTTTTGCTTTTTTATTTTTTTAATTTTTATTAATGAAACCATTTTTGTTACCTTTTAAGGTATACAAGTGTTTACATAATATGTATGAGCCAAGCAGTTTAAAAGTGCTAAAAGTCTACGTTTGTCGTGAGGATTTTTAAATACCTATTATTTTGTCCTGAGGATTTTAAAATATGTATTATTTGTGAGGTATAAGATATATATGTGTAGGATAACATTAGTTTGTCCTTTCTGCCTTGCTGCAGGGAGCTTAGTCTTATTGGGTTGCTCCCATCACAGTGCTCCCATGCCTCTGTTTATTTGTAACTTCTTTCTTTGTGCTCTGTTGACTTGCAAATATTGTTTTTCTCTTCTCCTTAAGTTCTTTGCATTGTTAATTCAGAACAATGTCCTTTTCTTATGGGCTCAAGAAGACAGTTTAATGCTATGCTTTTGTAACCCAGGAGTTAATTGACTTTCAATGATAGTTACCTTCTGGGCATCTCTTCTCTCAACCTAAGCCTCAGTTGCCCTTATTCCTAGCCGCATAAACACAAGAACAGCAACGCTCTATCTCTCCCTCTGCCTGCACCTGGCCTGCGTTTGGTACTCTCAGGCCGCTTCCCCCACCCTGAGGAGGTTGATGGCGATAGGGAGGCGAAGGAAGGAAACGAGGGCCAGGCTGGTTGGTGTCAGTTGTAGTTTATTCCATTCCCATCTCCATTCTCCTCTGATTCTCCTCCTGCTTCTTCCTCCCCCAGGCTACTTCATTCTCCTTCTCGATCCCACTTCAGTCTCCTTCTTGCTCTGGATCCCCCAGCGCCCTCGTACAGCCTAGTTAAATCCCAAAGCATGAGGGCTTGGGGCTTACACATAGGTGTGGTCACAACCAACGGACATAAAATCCTTTCCTCAGGGGAAGATTCTTCTAGAACAGATTCTCATCCAGCAAGATGGCTCTCCCAAGACTGAAATTTCAACTATGGGTGTGTTTCTCCTCTCCTTAGTCCAACAAACATATAAACATTCATAATATTAATCATTTTGTATGGACACAGTAAGAGATACATTAAAGGTAAAAGGTAAAGGCCCTCCCGTTGATCGTCGATTTGCTCGAGCGGGCCCAGTAACGTCTCCATTGGAGACTTTGTTGTCGCTGTGTCTGGCATATCGAATACTCTCGGTAGCTTGCCGGGCTCTCCGAGAGGGGCGGAGGAATCGAACTCGGGTCGGCCATAGAATTGCTCTCCTGGGGCCATCTCAATCTCAGACTACAGTGCTCAGGGCAGATTAGTCTTTCCTGTCCCTAGCAGGGTCCTGATCTCATCGTTACTTTTGGATCATGACAGCATTTGTCCATGACCAAGCTCTTATAGTTGAGTATAGTGCACTTTGGCCTGGCCCATTTTGATGCCAGGGTAGCTCGCCGCTTGCCCTGGGTCCATTCAGTCCATCATCAAGGACCCTGCTTTTGGGGTGCTAGGAACTAAGAGTAACTGAGGCTTAAGTCAAGAAAGCAGATCCCCGGGAGTGAATAATACTCGAAGCCAATTAAATCCCAAGTTTCAAAAGCATATTAACTATCTTCCTGTGTCTATACAAAAGGACATTGCCTTAAAGTAAACTATTCAAAAGACATAAGGAGAGGAGAAAAGCAATATTAACCTACTCAGTGCCCTCGAACGATCTGACCTTACAAATGAACAGAGTCTGATTATGGGGGAAAGCTGATTAACTGGTTGGGGAAGAGCGCAGAGAGAAGTTACAGAAGCACAGAGGAATGGGAGTGACTCGGAGGTACTGTGGTGGGTGTGACCTAAGTTCCTTGTGGCAAGGGAGAAAGGACAAATCAATGTTATCCTACACCTAGCATCCCAAAAGCAGGGTCCCAACGAGGCACTGGAAGGACCCAGGGCAAGCTGTGAGCTGTGTGCTACCCTGGCACTGAAATGGGCCTGGTGAAAGTGCCATAATGCTTAGCTATAAGTCAAGAGCTTGGTCATGGACAAATACTGTCAGGATCCAAAAAGTAATAACTAGATTCGAACCCTGCTAGGGTTAGGAAATATTAATCTGGCCTGAGCACCGTAGTCTGAGTCTGTGGCAAGATGTTCCCAGGAGAGCCACCCTACAAGCCTCAATGTATCTCTTACTGTGTTCATACAAAAATAAATAATATTAAGAAGTAGAATTAAGACGTTAATTAAGTTATTGGACTAAGGAGAAGAGGAACACGGAACACCCCTAGGTGGTGTTTCCCCATGAGGCTGATGGGCAGTCAGTAAGGGCTTTCTTTTTTTTTTTTTGCTTTTTGGGTCACACCCAGCAATGCTCAGGGGTTACTCCTGGCTTTGCACTCAGAAATTTCTCCTGGCGGTGCTTGGGGGACCATATGGGATGCCGGGATCGAACCCAGGTCGGCCGCATGCAAGGCAAACGCCCAAACGCCCAACCCGCTGTGCTATCACTCGGTCCCCAGGAAGGGCTTTCTTATGTTGATTTTGCTACCTGCTCAGGAGAGAAGAGAGAGTTGGAGGGGAGGAGAGAGCAGGGCTGCCAGCTGGAGGGTGAAAAGATGAGCGAGAGAGACAGGACGAGATGGGAATGAGGGGCAGAGTGAGACTAGAATGGGGGCTCAGAGAGGCTGGAACAGGCACGTGGGGAGAATGGAATAAACGACAACTGATCAACTGGGTTGGCCCTCGTTCCTCCGTCTACCCCATGGCACAGGCCATCCTGGCTGGACTAACGGTCAGGGGGATAGTCACCAGGCCCCCCCCTCCAGGAAATTAAACATGTATGTATGTATGTATGTATGTATGTATATATATGTATATATATTATATATATGTGTGTGTGTATATATAACACACATTATATATATATGTGTCACTTCACTGTATCACTTGTCATACTGTTGCTTATCGATTTGCTCGAGCGAGGGCCAGTAACATCTCCATTTGTCCCTGTCCTGTGCTAGTGTAGCCCAATGGCGTCTGCTCGCTCCCGGAACACAAAGACCATCAAACTGTTTGTTCAGGGTCTTGACGAAGAAGTCCGACCATGTACCACTTGCTAAATGAACTAATAGCCTTGAGGAGGCAGAGAGAGCCAAAATGGCCAAGAAGGGAGTCTTCACACGGATCCCCCCAACACAGCCCGCACCAGAGAGCGTAATTCATGACGATCTTACTTGTGGATTCTCAAGAGGAAAAGAACTCAAGTACTCAGGGACGGTTGTGCGATTATTTTCCCCGAATTCTTCCCGGAACCAGGACCCCTAGTGCAGGTCAGGGTATGCCCCCGGCAAGGGGAGGGACAACGCAGAAGCCCAAAGAAAGGAAGCAGCCCTGGAGGCAAGGCAGGGGCCAGGGTCAGAGAAGTCGTAGCAGGCACCCGGGCAGGGTCCCTGCACATGAGTCCGGGAGGCAGTCTACACCATCCTAAACGGGCAAAATGTGGCAAGCAGACCACAGTGCCCTCCAGGGAAAACCAGCCCTCCCACCTGACTCCACACTTTGCATCTGGATGTGAACATTTGCTCAGAATCAGATTTTCTCCAAAGATGAAGATTCATTGTCCTGCACCTCTGACCTAGAAGAGATTTAGAGAGCCACGATGAGGCGCCCACAACTGCAAACGCTAAAAGAAGACAGCACCGGTCTCTTAGGAATACAGTAAACACAAGAAGCTTGTGGCTACAAACCTCCGGCAGCAGTTCAGACCAACACAAAGTCCTCGCCATAGTCATGGTGTGGAACTGATGAGAATCCTAGACTGTCAGACAGGGCCGCACTGAGCCAGTCCCCCACCCTGTATCCCCACAGTACACCGGACCGCGAAGCAACAGAGAAACCTGTGATAATGGTGAAGACGAAAGTCCGGGAGGTCCCCAAGGGCACAAGAGGCCTCCGAATTCCCTGATAGACTTTGAAATGACTGCTAAGGATCATGATCACGACCATCCTGTTGTTCGTCGATTGCCTCGAGCAGGCCCCAGTAACATCTCCTTAGTCCTAGTCCTGAGATTTTTTAAAAAGTGCCATATTAAAGGCTCTTTCAGGGTTAGGAGAATGAGACCCATCGTTGTTACTGGTATTTGGCATATTGGGTACGCCACGCGGAGTTTGCCAGACTCTGCCGTGTGGGCAGGTTACATTCGGTAGCCTGCCAGTTTGTCCAAAGTAGGAATGAGATAATAAGATGTCGCTTCCAGGAGCTGGGTTTTATAGTCTCTGGGTCATGGCCGTTGATGGGATTACACAGCACCAGGGGGCCAGTTGGTGGGTGTGACCCCTGCCTACTGGAAGATGTAGGATCTGGGTGGAGGATGCTCAGCCCCGATCCGAGCAGGCTTGGAGATCTCAGCCCCGGTACCCGCATGCCTTTGTTCCTCTGCCAGTACCTTCATGCGTGCGGAGAGTGGTCTCAGCATGGTGGTGGCTGGTCCTGGAGGTCTTCGGCTGCCGGAGCCCTGGTCAGGGCGGGGAGGGAAACTCAACCCGCTCCCCTCCAAGGGGCCCCGGCGAGGACAGCCAGGCGCGGGGGCAGGAGACTCCGTGCTGTCCTATTCCGGGAGCTGGGTTTTACCTCTAAGGATGTTGACTGAATTTAAGGCAATAGAGAGCTCCAACGAGGTGAGAGAAAGCATGAGAAAACTTCAGTCAGTTTTCACTGGACTGAAGAACATAGGTGAATAATAAACCCAATAATTGAATTCAGCAGCAGAGTAGCAGAACACAGGATACTAATCAGAGTGCCTTAAGACAAGACACAAAAAACCATCTGTACAGCCAGGCTGTTTCATTCGGGGCAACTTGGAGGGAGGCAAGTGAGTTCCCCTCCCCTCTCCTCCCCTCCCCTCTCCTCCCCTCCCCAATGGACCCAGCCCTGGCAGTGGAAAACCTCCAGAACTCAACCGCTGCTACACTCATCCACGAGTGAACCTATTCCTGGAACTTGCTGCAGCATTAATGGCCACACAACATCTCATAGTTCATTCCACTAATATACCAAGAGCATCACACCACATTTGATGGGGTTTAAAGTAGAGGGTGACCAATCTTAAGGAGAAATATATTTATACAAATATATACATACATATATGTGCATATAATATATATTTACATATATATATAAGCACACAAGGCTCAACCTTTAACATGTTACTCATAGAAGGACTTAATGACTATGGGTGAAATACAACTATCTTCACACACTTTCCTCTAAGAAACGTTTTTTGGATCATTTTTAGTGGATTCTTCATAAAAAGCAATACAAAATAAATTATTTTGGATATGCTTTAGGGGCAGGGTTTGGGGTTTGGGATGGAAACATCTGAAATGAGGTGTTGGGAAGGTGTAATGGTGGAGGGATTGGTGTTCGAATATTAAATGTAATCAAATATTGTGAACAACTTTATAAAAATAAAATTAAAAATTAAAAAACACATCTGTACAGAAGAATGGGGAAAAACAAGAAGGAAAGAGAAAAGACAGGGTAGCTGAGATAGATTCAGGAGAAATAAACATTCACATTATAGTTCTTGAAGGAGAGGAAAGAGAAAATGGGGAAGGGTTTTTTGTAAAATGGTAGCTAACACCTTTCCAATCTGAGAATTGGGTCATATGCCCAAATTTAAGTAAACTAAGTCCCAAGTTAACTAAGCCCATAGGAGAATATAAAAGCACACTGTAATTTTAAAATGGCAGAAGAGGTAGCTAGAATCTTGAGAGCAGCATGATCAAAGCAAAAACACCCTTACAAGACTAAACAAACATATCTGTCAAATCACAGATGCCAGAAGAGACTGATATGACATAGCCCACATGTTAAATGAAAGAAACAGGAATACTCTGTCCATCTCGGTTATCATTCAAATTAAAACGAGTGATATAACACTTCACAAAGCTTTACAAACCTTATGTGGTGCTGGTTTGATCCCTGCCACCACATACGTTTCCTAAGCACCACCAGAAGTGATCTTTGAGCACAGAGCCAGGAGTAACCCCTGAGCACCACTGGATGTGGCCCCAAAAAGAGAAAAAAGAAAGATATTACTAACTACACCAGTAATAAGAGATTTAAAACTTCACACTGTTGAGTAAGCAGACAAAAAAGTGGAAGAGCAATCACTTAATCACTTAACTTTCCGTTAGTCGTCGATTTGCTCGAGTGGGCACCAGTAACGTCTCCATTTGTCCCTGTCGCGTGCTAGTGTAGCCCAATGGCATCTCTTCGCTCCGGGAACATGGAGGGCCTCAAACCGATCGTTCATGATCTTGACGAAGAAGTGAAGAAGTCTGACCATCTGGAAGGTGGGCGGCCATGTGGTCTTTTGACATCCCGTGGAATCCAGTCGGTAACAGCTCTAGTCCAGCGGTCTTCTTTAAATCTCATTACGTGACCAGCCCATCTGATTTTCGACACCTTGGCAAATGAGACAGCGTCCCTGATCCTTGATCGTCGACGGATGTCGGAACTCCGGATTCTCTCTCTCATTTGAGTGAAACGTGATATTCCAAGCATAGCTCTTTCTATTCTTCTTTGGGAGACCTGAATAGCGTTCTCATCTTGTTTGCGTAGGGCCCAGGTCTCTGAGGCATATGTTAATGCAGGAAGAACAGTGGAATCGAAGAGATGTGCCCGGAGCCGGAGGTTCTTCGTCCTCTTAGCTATTTCTTCAACGTTCTTGAAGGCGTTCCAAGCTGCTCTTTTCCTCCTGCGCAGCTCGGGTGCCAGGTCATTTGCCATGTTGACTTCTCGACCTAGGTACACATAGCTGTTGCAAAGCTATGTGAAGAGCAAACTTAAAAGAAGTATAGGGTGGTAGAGAACGGGCACCGGTGGAGGGATGGGCACTTGATCATTGTATAACTGAAACTCAAGCACAAAAATTTGTAAGTCTACAACTGTACCTCATGGTGTTTCACTAATAAAATTAAAAAAAAAAAAAAAGAAGTGCAGGCCACAAAGTAAGCTTTTCTGTGAGTACATGGTACAGACTTCAGCCTGGACCTCATCTTGCGAGAGAAACAAGTGTTTGTAAAATTAAGAAGACAAAATCAAACAATATCAAGCATGTTTTCAGATGCGATATACTGTGAAGGTGAAATAAACCACAGTCAGCCAGGGTAAAAAACAAATACTTGGAAATCGAACAGCATTCTACTGAACAACCAGTAGGCCAAAGGCAAAAAAATTATGGAAGAAGTAAAAAGATTGCTAAAATAAAGTGAAAATGACACAAGCTACAGAACATATGAGACAAAGCAAAAGCGACTCAGAGAAATTCAAAGTATTTCTTAGCATCAAGAAAAAGTTCAAGTTAAAAAATCTAATTTACATCTTAAACTAGAATAATAACAACATAGGAAACCCAAGTAATTTTGGAAGGAAATAATAGAAATTGGGGAGGAAATCTAATGGAGAGAGGAAAAAAAATTGCAAAATACTCTTGAAACTAAGAGTTAGGTTTTCAAAGGAATAAACAGGAGAGACAAACGCTCAGACTTAAGAAAATAAAAGCTTGATATCAGATCATAAATGAGGAAGAGGTTAAACAAGCATATATATTCCTATAAATTCGGGAATAATAAATGGACAATCTATAAATGGATACATTTTTAGAATCCTTTAACATCCTACAACTGAATAAGGAAGTAATAGAAAACCTGAGCAGACCAATTACTTGGAAGTATTTTTTTTTTAATTCTAATAACAAAAGTCCAGGTTCAGACAGATTCATTGTCTTAACTCTTCTAGAACTTTAAAGTGAGTTTTTCCGGACATTAATTTCTAATTTGATTTTTAAATTAATTACAATTAAAATTAATACAATGATACAATTCAAAGGTATAATTTCAAAGTTGTTCATGATTGGGTTTTGGTAATACAGGGTTGCAACACCTGTTGTAATTCCCCATCACCAGTGTCCCATTTACCTCCTCCCACTACGGCGGGCACTTCTCTCTCTCTCTCTCTCCCTCTCTCTCTCTCCCTCTCTCTCTCTCTCCCTCTCTCTCTCTACCTCTCTCTCTCCCTTCTTCGTCTCTCTCTGTATATCTGTCTCTGTCTCTTTCTCTGTCTCTCTGTCTCTGTCTCTGTCTCTCTCTCTCTCTCTCTCTCTGTCTCTTTCTCTCTCTCTTTTTCCTTTTGGGTATCATGGTTTGCAATACAACTACTGAAAGGTTATCACGTACATCTCCACCTACTTTCAGTACTCAATTTTTGTCCAGAGTTATCCTCTCCAATTATCATTATCATAGTGGTCACTTGTCTATCCTAACTGCCCTTGGGCCCCACTGGTGGTAAGCTTACAACCGTGTGCCAGTCCTCCTGGCCCTCATTTCTACTGTCCTTGGGGAATTGTCTTACACTATGTTTTTCATTTCCCGCAAGTGAAAGCAATTGTAACTCATTTCGCTCAGCATGATACTCTTTCTGTTCATCCATTTATAAGCAAATGTCATTACTTCATTTTTCTGGTAGCTGCATAGTATTCCACTGTGTAGATGTTCCATAGTTTCTTTATCCAGTCATCTATTCTTGGTCACTCGGGTTGTTTCCAGATTATGGCTATTGTGAACAGTGCTGCAGTGAACGTAGAAGGGCAGATGGCATTTCTGCTGTGTGTTTTTGGGTTCCTGGAGCATATTCCCAGAAGTGGTATTGGGCTGGAGCGATAGCACAGCGGTAGGGCGTTTGCCTTGCACGCGGCCAACATGGCCAACCCGAGTTCGATTCCTCCGCCCCTCTCAGAGAGCCCGGCAAGCTACCGAGAGTATCTCGCCCGCACGGCAGAGCCTGGCAAGCTCCCCGTGAGGTATTCGATATGCCAAACACAGTAACAACAAAGTCTCCAATGGAGACGTTACTGGGCCCGCTCTGGGTTATATGGAAGCTCAATTTCTAGTGTTTTTGAGGAATGGCCATATTGTTTTCCAAAAAGGCTGGACCAGTCGGCATTCCTGCCAACAATGAATGAGAGTCCCTTTCTCCCCACATCTGCCCCAACACTTTTTTCCAGACCTTTAAAGAGATCCTCTATCTATCCTTAAGATAGTCACAAAAGTTGGGAAAAAACAGCAAAATTCTGAACAATTTTTATTACATTATCATAATTCCAAAGCAGACTGAGGTTGAAACAGGTGTTCGATTAATCATGCACACCAAGACAATCCATGCCAGGGTGGAGGGTAGGGGTGGGGTGTGGAGGGAAATGGGGGAAGCACGTCTTTATTATGTGGGCTGATCAGACCAGTGGGTCCAATGTAGGCAAGTTTTGGAAGCCTTACACTAGGCTCAGGGGTCCAGGAGCCTGTCTTTATAGGGCTTTATTGCAACTCATTACTTTGCTGGAGCGATAGCAACAGCCGTAGGGCATTTGCCTTGCTTGCAGCCAGCCCAGCAGATCCAGGTTCGATTCCTCCACCCCTCTCGGAGAGCCCGACAAGCTACTGAGAGTATCTCGCCCGCACAACAAAGCCTGGCAAGCTCCCCATGACGTATTCAATATGCCAAACACAGTAATAGCAAGTCTCAAAATGGAGACGTTACTGGGCCCGCTCAAGCAAATCGATGAACAACAGGAGGACAATGTACTTTGCTTCATACCTAAGCAACGTGGGGGCATCCACACACATGATGGCATCTAATTAGCATGGCTACAGGGAGTTTCCTAAAATCAGTATTTTCTTAGCTTGGAACAGTGAAGTTCATCCCAAGTGCAGATAAGGTGGGCAGCTTTCTAAAACTTTCCACCCACAAATTAAAATCAACCCTCTAAAACACATTATTTTCTTTTCTTTTTTTCCTTTTTTTTTCTTTTTGGGTCACACCCGGCAATGCTCAGGGGTTACCTCCTGGCTCTGCACTCAGGAATTATTCCTGGTAGTGCTCAGGAGGCATATGGGATGCTGGGGATTGAACCCCAGTTAGCCAGTTACAAAGCAAATGCACTCCCCATTGTGCTATCGCTCTGCCTGACATTCTATAAATCAATTATAAAAAAGATCACGATCACAATCACGACCATCCTGTTGTTCGTCGATTGCCTCGAGCAGGCCCCAGTAACGTCTCCTTCATCCTAGCCCTGAGATTTTTTTTTAAAAAAGTGCCATATTCAAGGCTCTTTCAGGGTTAGGAGAATGAGACCCATCATAGTTACTGGTATTTGGCATATTGGGTACGCCACGGGGAGTTTGCCAGACTCTGCCGTGTGGGCAGGTTACATTCGGTAGCCTGCCAGTTTGTACAAAGTAGGAATGAGATAACAAGATGAGGATGTTCAGCCCTGATCCGAGCAGGCTTGGAGATCTCAGCCCCGGGACCCGCATGCCTTTGTTCCTCTGCCGGTACCTTCATGCATGTGGAGAGTGGTCTCAGCATGGTGGTGTCTGGTTCTGGAGGTCTTCAGCTGCTGGAGCCCTCCGGCATTTTTTATAAAAAAGATACATATAATAAATTTCCATCATAACAACATCACTTAAAATTAAAGACCAATATTCCTGGTGAACATATATGCAAAGATCTTCAAAAATGTCTTAGTGAACTAAATTCAGCAATAATTTAAAGAACCATACACTATGATCAGGTATGGTTTATCCTAGAAATTCAGGAAAGATGGTTCAGCATATAAGTCACTAAACGTGATAAACTACATCAATAAAACGAGAATGAAGAAATCATTACATTAAGGCAGAGAAAACATTTAACATCCAACTCTCGTTTGATAAACTGAACAAAATGGACACAGAAGGAGCTCACCTTCATGCTTGTGCACAGAGTCAGCTGTTGGTCCTGAGCACCACCTGGTGTCCCAGAACAAAAATACAAAACTACAAAAGGGAGGGAGGAAGGGAAGGAGGGAAGGAGAGGAGGTGGGGGGGGGGGAGAATAAGGAAAGAGACTTTGGCCAATAGAAACAAACCCTGAGGTTCTGTCGCTAGAACTGAAAGCCAAGTGGTGGGTAGAGCTGTGGTCGAAAATAAATTACCTAGAGACTGGTGGAGGGATAGTAAGATTCTGCTGGCGGTTGTGAGGCAGCAATTTTGTATGCTTAAAGCATGCAGACTAATGATAAGGTAAATCATTACGCCTATAAAAAATTAACAGCCTTGACCAAGAAGATAGCTCAATGGTAGAACACAAGTCTAGCATGTTTGGTACTTATGGTCTCCATATGGTGTGACCTCTATAAAAGCAAAAAAGTAATAATTATTAACATTCTTGTTGAAGCATGATTAGCTTATAACGTCCCCAATAAAGAGGAATTTCAGTGAGGTTCGGTAAATCGATCTAGCCTCCCAGAATCCACGAAGACCTGACTTGTCTCTTAGACTCAATCACTATTCTAAAACGGACCTTGGCAACCATGAATCTACTCTCTCCCCCCCGCCCCTTCATCCCTCCCCGCATCCTCTTTCTTTCTCTCTTTGTCTCTTTCTTCTTTCTTTCTCTCTTTTCCTTCCTTCCTTCCTTCCTTCCTTCCTTCCTTCCTTCCTTCCTTCCTTCCTTTTCTTTCTTCTCCCCCTATTTTTCATTCCTTATTGCATATGCTTTTTATTTTTAGAGATTTTTCTCTTTTCCAGACATTTCACATAATGGCATCTTACAAGAGTGGTCTTTTACATCTGGCATGTTTATCCTAAAAAGCGTTTTCATGTTTTACACTGCAACAAGTACAGAAAACCATTTATTCCCTTTTTATTGATAGAAATATGCATGTACCAAACTTTGACAGGTATTTGGGTTGCTTTTTTCTTTGGGTCATTATGGATAATACTGTTGGAACACAGAGAAGTCTTTCATATATCGCAGGTGTATACTTAAAAATAGAATTTCTAGGTCATATTGGTAAATGTATGTTTAATTTTTTTGTTTGTGTGGGGGATACTCCTAGCTGTGCTCAGGGCTTCCTTCTGGCTCTGTGCTCAGGGATCACTCCTGGCAGGGTTGGGGGAAAGTATGGGATGGGGGATCAAACCCGGATTGGCTGAGCAGTTTATTGTATGTGCTCCAATTGTTCACGCTCACGGTTCTCCCTCATGAGTACACATGAATTTCCTGAAAAACTACTAGAACATGCATTAACTGATTCTTCCACCTCAGTCAGCGGGGCATAAAACCAGACCCCACCACCTCCCCTCCAGGGGGCTTGTTTTCCAGCCTCTACGGGTGGACATCCTTTTAAACTTCAGTTATTGTCGTGAGTTATACTCAGTCACTAACCTCGGTCCACTGGGCATAAAACTAGAGTCTAGCACCACTCCCCCTCTTTTCTATTCAGTTGTTCTTGTGCTTTTGCAGATGATGTTTAGATGGAAGCAGAGGAACAGGCAGCTACGCCTGGTGCAGTACTTGCAGTGCCTGGAGGCCGGAGCACAGGCACTCACAGAGCCCTGTCTCCAGCTGTCCTCCTGCTGGCACTTGAACTCTGGGGAATCTTCCTGCCACAAACCCCCACACACTGGGTAGTGGTCAGGAATTACAAGACTGTCAGAAGCAAATTCCTGCTCAACCCATTTCTAGGAGAGATCACAGCTAAAGGAATCCATCTAGAAGGTGAAGCTTTCAGAAGGGCAGGACTTCTCCATCAGGTGTTTGATGGAGGTCACAGCTGAAGGGATGCCTCCAGTAGATGAACACAGTACACCAGACTCACTCTTTAAGCCCGTTCTCCCTTGAACGTGTCTCGCACTTGCTTGTCTCTATGGCTCTTCTCTTTCCACTCTGGAGAAGTCCTGATTCTCTAGTGAACATGTTCTTTCTTTTCTACTCCTCCTTTACATCTTTCTAAGTAAGTTTCATTCAATAAAAATTATCTTGCTTCAAAACCAAAACTGTGATTACTTCAAGAGCATCGAAGAAATAGCTAAGAGGATGAAGAACCTCCGGCTCCGGGCACATCTCTTTGATTCCACTGTTCTTCCTGCATTAACATATGCCTCAGAGACCTGGGCCCTATGCAAACAAGATGAGAAAGCTATTCAGGTCTCCCAAAGAAGAATAGAAAGAGCTATGCTTGGAATATCACGTTTCACTCAAATGAGAGAAAGAATCCGGAGTTCTGACATCCGTCGACGATCAAGAATCAGGGACGCTGTCTCGTTTGCCAAGGTGTCGAAAATCAGATGGGCTGGTCACATAATGAGATTTAAAGACGACCGCTGGACTAGAGCTGTTACCGACTGGATTCCACGGGATGTCAAAAGACCGCGTGGCCGCCCACCTACCAGATGGTCAGACTTCTTCGTCAAGATCATGAACGATCAGTTTGAGGCCCTTCATGTTCCTGGAGCGAAGAGATGCCATACACTAGCTACACTAGCTCGCGACAGGGACAAATGGAGACGTTACTGGCGCCCGCTCAAGCAAATCAATGATTAACGGGAAGTCAAGTGATCAAGTGATCAAAACCAAAACAAATAGGACCCACCTGAAGGCATCTGACTTCAGGCTTCCTCTTCCTAGTATCTCTCATAGTTCAGTATCTTTCGTTTGTGGTCTTGTGTGATATGTTTTGTTCATGGCATATCTAGCATGCTGAGAGTATGGAATGTGAATCCCAGGGCTTGCAGAGCGTATCTCTTTGTGTTTGTTTCTTAGCTTCCTCCATTATGCTCTGTCTTTTCTGCCCTTCATAGGAAGAGAACCCAACAGGGGCAGTATCAGTGGGTGTGATTCTGGGCTCCAAGAGAGCCAAAGCAGCTAGAAGTGCTGATACTTTCCCTTTTCCCCTGTCATATAAGGTGAGTGAATTTTGGATAAGTACCCCTGACTATAAAACCCAGCTCCCGGAAGAGAACAATGCAGAGTCTCCTGCACCCGCGCCTGGCTGTCCTCGCTGGGGCCCCTTGGAGGGGGAGCGGGTTGAGTTTCCCTCCCCGCCCTGACCAGGGCTCTGGCAGCCGAAGACCTCCAGAACCAGCCACCACCATGCTGAGACCACTCTCCACACACATAAAGGTACTGGCAGAGGAACAGAGGCATGCGGGTCCCGGGACTGAGATCTCCAAGCCTACTCGGATTGGGGCTGAGCATCCTCCACCCAGATTCTCCAAATTCCAGTAGATGGGGGTCACACCCACCAACTGGCCCCCTGGTGCTGTGTAATCCCATCAATGGCCAAGACTCAGAGACTATAAAAACCAGCTCCCAAAAGACACCTTATTAACTCATTCTTACTTTGGACAACCTGGCAGGCTACCGAATGTAACCTGCCCACATGGCAGAGTCTGGCAAACTCCCTGTGGCGTACCCAATATGCCAAATACCAGTAACAATGAAGGGTCTCATTCTCTTAACTCTGAAAGAGCCTTGAATATGGCACTTTAAAAAAAAAATCTCAGGGCTAGGACATTACTGGGGCCTGCTCGAGGCAATCAACCCCCGACAAAGAAATACACATTGCCTTGTTGAATCACAATTAAATTGTAAGGTTTCTTAATTGGTTATTGTGCTTACAGAGCACTCTCGATTTAAATTTCTTAAAGGGCAAGAAATTAGACAAAAAGACAAATAACGTAAGAAAATCATGGCCAGTCAAAGTGAATTTTTAAAGACCTCACATCATATCTTAGTGCTAATATAAAAAATGTCTCTGAGGTTTTAGTAACCATTAAGAACTCCTCTGAATTTCCAAAGTGTTTGTGTACTAAGTTCAAAACGGCAGGTTTAGGGGCTGGAGCAATAGCTCAGCAAGTAGAGTGTTCAATTCCCAGCATCCCATATGGTCCCCTGAGCACTGCCAGGAGTAATTCCTGAGTGCAGAGCTAGGAGTAACCCCTGTGCATCACCGGGTGTGACCCAAAAAGACAAAACAAACAAACAAACAAAAACAAACAAACAAACAAACAAAACACTGCAGGTTTAAAGAAAAAAATAGGATGACTGATAAGGATCTATCAACAATAGAATGTAGCGAGGAAAATTTTGAAATTAAATCAATGAAAATTCTTGAAGCTTACAAATATTGACAGTTCAGGTTTTCTTTAAAACTAGCACATGTCTGGAATTTTAATGAAAAATGAAAAAAACTTTTTCTCCCACATCTGAATGGCAAAAATTAATATAATTTACAGCACCTAAATGAATGCCAATTAAAAAAATTAGATGATTAGTTAAATGAAAACACTTAAAATTTCTTGTTTTGGGGGGGCCAGAGAGATAAGGTGCTTACCAGTGGGTGAGGTGCTTGTTTGCACACAGTTGACCCGGGTTCAGTCACCAGCATCCTATTCCCTGAGAACTGCCAGGAGAGCTTCCTGAATGCACTTCTAGGAGTAACCCCTGAGCATTTCCAGGTGTGACCTCCCCACAAAAAACTCGAGCGGGCCCAGTAACGTCTCCATTGGAGACTTTGTTGTTACTGTGTCTGGCATATCCAATACTCTCGGTAGCTTACCGGGCTCTCCGAGAGGGGCGGAGGAATCGAACTCGGGTCGGCCACGTTGGCCGCTTGTAAGGCGAACGCCCTACCCGCTGTGCTATCGCTCCAGCCCAAAACTAAAAAACTAAACAAAACTAAACAAAAAACTAAAAAAAAAAAAAAAAAAAAGAAAAAGAAAGAGATGGAGAGTTACCGTGTTCTCCCTATGCAAATGTGCAGAATGCCACCAATTGTCAGCAGGGTTTGGAGGAGGAACAGGGACCTCCCTCTACTCAGGATTTCAAATTGTCTTGCCTATGTCTGATTGCTAAGCTCTAAGCAAGTTACTCAACATCTCTGGTCCCCAGTTTAAGTTCTATAAGTTAAGAGACCTTGAAAATTTGAATGTGACTTATGAAATGATTAATAAGGTTATGATGTTTCTCACATACGTAATGAGCTTTCACCAAGAGTTTGCCCGAAGTGCTAATAAGCTTCAAGGATTGAGAGATCAAAATAAAATCTCTGCCTACTGGACCAGCTTGATGTGAGAGACACAGAGGTATGCATTAATATCAAGGATCCAGGCGGAACATCTCAGTCTTGAGATAGGCTTGGGGTAGGAAGGGGTATTCAGAATCATTCTGCAGGCAACTGGCGTCGGAACTGAATTTTAAGAGAAAAAAGAGTTTGGGGATGGGGGGAGGGGAAGAGCATTGGATAAGGCCAATGCAACTGAGGAATTGGGAAATATGAGATCCAGGCCACCAGCAGGAAGACTGTCCTTAAACCTGGAAAGGAGCATCCAGTTTGGTGCTGGAGACGCGTTCAACAGTCCTGAAATTCATTACTCTTGGTTTTTTTTTTTTCCAGTTCAATTTCTTTATTTCTCAGAGAAGGGATGTGAAGGGAAAGGCAAATTCAAGGTAGAGTCAAAGCAACTCCCAGCCCCAATGTCCATTTGCACTTTCATTGGATCGCCCTGAAGGATGGTGTGGGGGAGGTCAGGAAACGGGTTCCTGCACCACAACTATTCATGGATTGGGTCATTATCTTTGCTTTTGTTTTTTTCTTGCTCAGTGCCTCTAGCACTTTATCTGCACCCCCGGCTGGAGCGATAGCGCAGTGGTAGGGCGTTTGCCTTGCACGCAGCCAACACGGCCGACCCGAGTTCGATTCCTCCGCCCCTCTCGGAGAGCCCGGCAAACTACCGAGAGTATCTCGCCCGCACGGCAGAGCCTGGCAAGCTCCCCGTGACGTATTCGATATGCCAGACACAGTAACAACAAAAGTCTCCAATGGAGACGTTACTGGGCCCGCTTGAGCAAATCGATGATCAACGGGAGGGCCTTTACTTTACTTTCACTTATTGAATTATAGTGAAATACATGGTTACAGAGTTTTTTATGATTGGATTTCGACTGTTTTCATTTTCATGTTCCAGCACCCATCCCCTCACCAATGTTCATCTCCCACCACCAATGTCCCCAGTCTCCCACCCACCACGCCCCCCCCCCACCTCTATGGTTCAATAGCAGGCACTTCTCTTTGTCTCTCTGTCTCTCTGACTCTCTCTGTCTCTCTGTCTCTGTCTCTGTTTCTCTCTCTCTCCCTCCCCTTTTGGGCATTATGGTTTACAGCACAGATACTGAAGGTTTTCATATATATCCCTGCTGCTCTCCACTCCCGACACACTGGTGGCAAGGACCAATCCACATGACCCCTGTTTTTCCTGGCCTTGGATATTAGTCTCATATTATTTTTTTTTAATCTCCCACAAGCGAATGCAGTCGTTCTGTATCTATCCTCTTCCTTCTGGCTCATTTCACTCAGCATGATATTCTCCACGACCATCCATTTATAAGCAAATTTCATTACTTCAGTTTTCCTAACTGCTGTGTAGATGTACCATAGTTTCTTTAACCAGTTGTTCATCCTTGGGCATTCAGGTTGTTTCCAGATTCTGGATATGGTGAATAGTTCTGCAATGGACATAGAAATGTAGATGGTGTGTGCTTTTGGGCCCCAGGGTGTACACCCAGAAGTGTTATTGCTGGGTCAAATGGGAGCTCAATTTCTACTTTTTTGAGGAATGTCCATATTGTTTTCCAGAAAGGCTGGACTAGTAGCCGTTCCCATCAACAATGAAAGAGTCCCATTCTCCATGCATCCATGCCAGCACTGGTTGTTGTTCTGGTTCTTAATTAGTGATGGAGAGCATTTTTTCATGTGCTTTTTGGCTATTGGAATTTCTTCTTTAAGGACGTCCGTTCATTTCTTCTCCCCATTTTTTAATGGGGTTGGATTTATTTTTCTTGTAAGGTTCTACCAGTGCCTTGTATATCTTTGATATTAGCCCCTTATCGATGGGTATTGAGTAAACAATTTTTTCCATTCCATGTACTTTGTATCTTGGTTGCTTTCTTTTGAGGTGCAGAAGCTTCTTAGTTTAATGCAACCCCATGTGTTTATCTTTGCTTTCACTTGTTTGGTCAGTGGAACCTACCTTTAACTTTGAAGATACCTTCGGCTTCAATATCATGGAGAGTTTTGCCAATCTTTTCTTCCATGTACTTATGGATTCAGGTCTGATGTTGAGAATTTTAATCCATTTTGATCTGACTTTTGTGCATGGCATTAGATAGAGGTCTGAGTTCATGCTTTTACATGGAACTTCCCAATTTTCCCAGCACCAGTTGTTAAAGAGACTTTCCTTGCTCCACTTCATATTTCTTGCTCCCTTATCAAAGATCAAATGATCATATATTTGAGAGGGACCCTTCAGAGATGAAGGTGATGAGTTGACTGGGTTGACTTTCTTAAAGAGATTCCTGATTTATCTGCCATGTGTTAATAATCATACCCAAAGTCCTTTCCTAGATATAAACTTCAAGTTTGATTTCTTTCTTTTTTTTCTGGATAGTTTGGGTCTTACCCGACGATGCTCAGGGGTTACTCTGCACTCAGGAATCACTCCTGGCGATACACGGGGGACCATATGAGACACCGGGGATCAAACCCAGGTCAACTGCATGCAAGGCAAACACCCTACCGCTGTATTATCGCTCCAGCCCCAAGTTTGATAGATTTCTTTTAAAAATATTTTTTTTCCATTTAAATACCATAGTATACAAAGTTGTTTATAATACAACTGTGATGGGTCTTTGAGGATCCAACAACAACCCCACCACGAGAGTGACGTCACTGGATTGACTTAAAGATTGTTTCATTTAATGCATGTGAAAGGAACAGATCTGAAGTGACAAAAATGAAATTAATTTTGCTCAAGGTGCCAGCTGCTTATTCTATGGAGACAGAGGGTCGGTCTCAATTCTAGGGTTGTTGAAAACTTCTCCTGCAGATGGTAAAAGGAATTAAGGCTGAAGGAGGTGTATGTTGAGAGGAGTGACAATAAGAGCGTTGAAATCATAGGCATTGCTGAAATTCTAGCAAAATGGAAAGGGGATGGGGGGGCAGTGATACTGTCTCAGAAGAATCGCTATGTTTATAAAACAGGCAGAGGAAGAAATGGCAGAGTAAGGTGGGGATGATGTCTTCACGAGCTGATCTGACACACACAGAGGATTGGGGTTTTCTGTCGGTAAAGCTGGAATGCTGAGTGTGGCATGCTTCATCTGTCCTGTCAGCGGCAGACATTTCTATGACAAACTCCTGTTTCACAGAACTACCCACATTTTAGCCTGACTACCAAATCCTCTTGGTTGGGCTGGAGCGATAGCACAGCGGTAGGGTGTTTGCCTTGCACGCAGCCAGCATGGCCAACCCGAGTTCAATTCCTCCGCCCCTCTCAGAGAGCCTGGCAAGCTACCGAGAGTATCTCGCCCGCACAGCAGAGCCTGGCAAGCTCCCCGTGACGTATTCGATATGCCAAACACAGTAACAACAAAGTCTCCAATGGAGACGTTACTGGGCCCGCTCGAGCAAATCGATGATCAATGGGAGGGCCTTTATTTTACCAAATCCTCTTATAGATGCATGTTACACATATGCATCTTTTGTATATATTTATACACAATATGTGGAGCTGGAGTGATAGCACAATGGGTAGGGCGTTTGCCTTGCACATGGCCGACCCGGGTTTGATTCCTCCATCCCTCTCAGAGAGTCTGGCAAGCTACCGAGAGTATCCTGCCTGCACGGCAGAGCCTGGCGTATTCGATGTGCCAAAAACAGTAACAATAAGTCTCACAATGGAGACATTACTGGTGCCCGCTCGAGCAAATCGATGAACAATGGGAGGACAGTGCTACAGTGGTATATTTGAGGGTCTGAGTCAGGATATTCAACTCCATTTCATTGGTCTGCCGGTCTCTCTTTATTCCAATACCGTACTGTTTTATTTACTGCCACTTTGTAGTCAGTTTGAATCAGGGAAGGTGATGCCACCAATCTTTTTTCCTCCCAAGGATTGCTTTAGCTATTAATTCCAACTCCCCACCCTTTTTAAAATCAAATCATTCATGAGATATTGGGTTTCAGTCATACAATGTTTCAACACCTATACCTTCACCAGTGTACATTTCTCACCACCAATGTCCCCAGTTTTCCTCTGGTCACCTCCCCCCTTACCTCTGCCCTTAACCCTTAGTGGGCGGAGGGAGAAGGTCAGTCAGATGCCCCGGGAGTGGCTCTCCTTTGTGACAGCCTGGAAGTCCACCAGTACCATAGATAGAGCCCCAAGAGACAAGAAAAGTATGATATTTCCCAGAGGGAAAACTTTTTCAAACGTAGCTTTCAGTTGTCAAAAGCCTTGGACTTTTCAAATGACTATTTTCAGTTTAGTCAGAAGAAGCTAGAAATGTCTGCCACCAGAGGGCAATCACCTCACATTTTTATTTATTTGTTTGCTTGTTTATTTTTTCATCTCCAGTTGCCTGGGTGTTTAGCGACTAGAGAACTTCTCAACAATCTCTGAAGTGGAAGGATATTGCTGCTGTGCACAACTTGTGACCAAAGACTTGCTGACGCCTACACAACCTCCTCCCCACTACCCACCCTGGATCCCACCTGCCTGGGCTCATTCCCCCCAGAACCAAGCCAAGGAGGAACTATGTGCCAAACTAAATAAAACTAACACCTAGGAATACTTTTCCATTTCTTCCCAACTCACCCCTCTTTCTTTAAAAATCTCTGAACTAAGGGCTGGAGTGATAGTACAGCAGGCAGGGCACTTGACTTTCATGCAGCTGATCTGGGTTTGATCCCTGCCTGGCACCACATACGGTCCCTTGAACCCTACCATGCAGTGATCCCTGAGTGCAGAGCCAGGAGTAAACACTGACCACTGCTGGGTGTGGCCCCAGAAAACCAACAACTTTGAATTAATAGATAAGTGTTCTTAGAAGGTGATAGATTCCTCAGAAGACAGACTTGAACTGATTCTAGTGGGAATGCTACAGATGATCATAGCTCACGCTACAATTGTCATTCACGCCATGAAAGCATGTCTAATGACATTTTTTTTAAGTCAAATTGCAATTACTTGCAGCCATTTATACAATTCTTCTAGGTACTTCATCATCGTTTCTTTTTTATTTATTTATTTATTATAATTTATTTATTTATTGAATCACTGTGGGAAAAGTTACAAAGCTTTCAGGTTTAGGTCTTAGTCATGCAAATATCAAACACATTTCCCTTTACCAATACTTATTTTTTACCACGAACCCCAATAAAACCCCACCTCCCACCCCTCCAAATGCCTGTGAGGCAGATGAATTCTAGTTAACACTCTATCTACTTTGACTAGATTCATCGTTTCGATAAAAGATGCACCATTGTTATTTAGAGTTTACCCCCCCCCCCCCCCAAATCAGACATGCTGAAAAAGCATTGTGAAATGATTAGCTTTCTACAGCTGGATTCAAGAATTAAATGTTGTCATGTGGCCCTATTGCGGCCACGTGGTTTTGGATTTCCACTATTTTACTTATTAACCCTGGAAGTATTTCTGCTGAGAGTCAGATAATTATGAGATTGGTTTCTGTGCTCTGGAGTCATGGGCGTGCGGAGAGCCGCTCGTGGGGGGCAACTGGTGACCTTGGTAGGGTGTGAAGGATGGGCCGGAACGCCCCCCTTCCCATGAGGTTTTAGTCGCCCCCACACCCCCGGCTCAGACCTGCTCTCCACAAGGCTCCCATGCAGCCGCCATCTTTCTTTCCAGAGCTTTTATTTATTTTTCTACCAATTTTTATTTGGTTACTATGATTTACTACACTGCTATTGTAGTGTTTCAGATATATGATAGTCCGGCATCAGCACCCCCACCAGCCACCCTCCACGGTGTTATAAGAACTGTTCCATTCCCTCCACCCCACCCTCGGGACAAATTCAGTTCTGTAGACCAACTCTCAAGTTTTGCTAAACCCTTCTTCCATTTCTTTACATTCCACATCCGAGAGAGATCATTCTATTTCGCTCCTCTCCCTCAGTCTGACTTTACTCAACATGATATTGCTTCATTCCATCCACAAAGCAGCGAATTGTAGGATTTCATTTTTCCTTATAACTGAGTGGTATTCCACTGCTCATATAGATGGCACTTTCTTCGTCTACTTGCCTGTTCTTAGCCTTAGGTGGTTTCCAGATCTTGGCTGTTGCAAATAGTGTTGCAATGAATGGAGAGAACCAATGTCTTTCCAGAATGCCTTTGGGAGGATCTTTCTTGCGGGGGTGGATTGGTATTATTTTTGCTTTATTTATTGGGCATCAAGATATCAAGAACTGTTCAAGGCACTGGTGACATGGCACCAATTCCGACATGTAACTCAGAAACCATCTGGGTTGGAAGATCTAGATTGGCAAACTATGTTTCCTGGTGAAGGTTGTGTGTTTCAAATGCTATGGAGCTCTGGAGAGATGAATGGCTGTGGGGGGCTGGGGGAAAGGTAGGAGGGCAGGATGGTAGCTGGACAAAAAGCCTGGCCATGAATCTTCCCCTGCATAAATGAAGGAAAATGAGTTTACCAAAGCAATATTGGGGCAGGGGACTGGGGGTAGGGCGGGTGCTGGACCTTTTAGCTCCTGGTGACACAACGGAGAGGGAAGGGTCTAGCTCTGGCTCTCGGAGAAGAGGCACTTGACTGGCGCATGAAGAAGGAGAAGGAGTTGGATGTGGCAGACATGTAGGTACAACAAGCAGGGGCCAGGCACTGTAGGAAAAGGAAGGGCATGTGGGTGGTGCCAGGATGGAAAATGGACCTGAGCACCTGGAGCGTGTGGATGGCCTCAACAAAACCTGCTCTGTGGCAGCAGTGCTAAGCATGGATGAAAGTCAGCTCAGAGAAGGTTCAGGAAGAAATGGAGCAGAGGGGCCAACTCTTTAAAGGACTTTTGCTGCCATAAAGAAGAAGAACAACAAAAAAACAGATGGGAACTAGACAGAAGAGCTATGGGGTGGACAAAAGTTTTTTTTTTTTTTAAAGGGAGCTCTCTGAAAGAACCAGAGCTTTTAGCGCTGATGATGATGAAAGGTTATACTGAGAAATTCTCAGGGTGAGGTGGTTGCGCAGAAAACTCTACTCTTAGAACAACAAAACCTGAAGAGGAAGAGAAGGAGGAAAAGCGGTTGAGGTGAGACTTAATCACCAGTGGGGAGTTCCTAGAACAGCCCATGAAAGCTGTGTAATTCTTTGGTGCTGGAGAAAGGAGGTGGCATGATTCTGGACTCCAGACCCATAAATGTTAACACACTGCATCTATGGTACCTGACATATAAGAAAAATGAAAGGGGGGATGAGGCAGGGGCGAGTCAGGTGGGGAGGGTGGCAGGAGGGAGCCTGGGGACACTGGTGAAGGGATGGGTGTTGGCACATTGTATAACTAAAACCCAACCATGAACAATTTTGTAACTGTGTATCTCACAGTGATTCGATTTAACATTTCTTTGAAAAAATAATAATAAATAATAAATAAAAGATAAAAAAGAAAAGGGGTCAATAAAGAAAAAGCTCTGCAATGATGTAAACGTCTCAAATTACCTATCTCTGACAAACTAAAAGAAGTATGGTCACCCCTACCTCCACATACCCAGCTGCGCTCAGGCCTTATTCCTGGCTCTGTGTGCAAGGCTCACTCCTGGTGGTAGCCCATATGTGGTGGTGGACCATATGTGGTGCTGAGTATCCAACCTGGATAGGCTACATAGAAGGTCAGCACCATCCTTGTTGTCCTACATCTCTGCCCCTGACACATTTGTAAAAGAACATCATATCCACTCAGTTTTTGATGCATGGTGTAAAAGAATTATGGACACTAGACTACTCAAATTGACCGTGAATGTGGAAAGGTCGGACTACAGCTGAATCTTACGAAGACAATGTTTATGAGAAACAGCCTTGTTCCTGACGCTCCATTCACTCTCAATGGAACCACCATCTCCGAATGCAACAGTTATATATACCTAGGTCGAGACATCAACATGATGAATGACCTGGCACCTGAGTTGCGCAGAAGGAAGAGAGCGGCTTGGAATGCCTTCAAGAGCGTTGAAGAAATAACTAAAAGGACAAAGAACCTCCAGCTATGAGCACATCTCTTTGATTCCACTGTTCTTCCTGCATTAACATATGCCTCAGAGACCTGGACCCTACGAAAACAGGATGAGAACACTATTCGGGTCTCTCAAAGAGGAATCGAAAGAACTATGCTTGGAATATCACGATTCACTCAAATGAGAGATAGAATCCGGAGTTCTGATCTTCGTCAACGCTCAAGAATCAGGGACACTGTCTCATTTGCCAAGACATCAAAAATCAGATGGGCTGGACACGTAATGAGGTTTACAGACAACCGCTGGACTAGAGCCATTACTGATTGGATTCCACGAGACATCAAAAGATCACGTGGACGCCCACCTATAAGATGGTCAGACTTCTTCGTCAAGACCCTAAATGATCGGTTTGAGGCTCTACATGTTCCTAAAACGAACAGATACCACTGGGCTACGCTAGCACGCAACCGGGATGAATGGAGACGTTACTGGCACCCGCTCGAATAAATCGATGAATAACGGGGATTAAGTGATTAAGTGATTAAGAAGACTACTCAAACTTTATATATATAACCATATATACATGTATATGTGTGTGTATTGTGTATTTGTGTGTGTGTGTGTGCACGCACGCACGTGCGTGTGTGTGTTAAGTTCTTGCAAGAAGAGGGGAGGGAGATTGAAGCAATGTGTCTGGGCAGAGCTTGAAAATCGCTCCATCTGGGATCCTATTCCTCCAGACTTTGCTCTGCTCTGTTTGGCTGTGTAGGGTGGGCGGGGACCACCAGTGCCCAACAGACTAAGCTTTTGCACTGAAACACTGGGGGAATAATCAACCTAACAATGCAAATAACTTTAATACAAATAACTTTAATAGAAAAGAGAATTTCTTTTAGAAGACAATATTAAGCTAATCATCATGTAAGCACTCGAGATGAAGGCTTCTGCAAAATTTTGTTTTAGGGCTACCTCCGATAGATCCTAAATTCATGAGGGGATGGGGGGAAGAGGAAGACGAAGAGTTCTCTTAAAGCGTATTCACTGTGTTTTTTATGAGTTTCACTTGTATGTATATATATATATATACATACAAAGATATATATTATATAATATTTATATATTTTTATATATGTAACATTTATAGTGGCAACAATATTGACGCCATACCCAGTGGTACTCAGCACTTACTCCTTGCTCAGTTTAGGAGTGACCCCTGGCAAGATTTGAGCGAGGATCAGCCACACGCAAAACCAGTGCCTTACTTCCAGTTCTAACTCTATAACTCTCCTGCTTAAATTTCATTTGCTCGAGCGGGCCCAGTAACATCTCCATTGGAGACTTTGTTGTTACTGTGTCTGGCATATCGAATACTCTCGGTAGCTTGCCGGGCTCTCCATATGTGGTGGTTTCAGAGATAGTATAGTGGGTAGGGTGCCTGCCTTTCATGAAGTCAATCTGAGCTTAAACTCAGCATCCCAGATGGGCCACTGAGGACCACCAGGAATAATTCCTGAGTATAGAGCCAGGGATAACCCCTGAGCATCTGAGGTGTGGCCCCCAAACACAAGAAATGAAAAAGAAATCTTGTGTGACATTAACAAATAAATGAGTCTTCTAATATGCTTATAAGCAGGAGGGAGCTGTTATCATATGATCTGTTCTGGGAGGGGGGCGAGTAACCAGGTAGACAGGGGCCCTGGGATGCTGCCAGAGGAGAAACGACATCAGGAGCTTATCCCTCACTGGTCCAGGATGGGGGACAGCTCACAGGAGGGGGCAGAACCTCAGGGACTGAGGAGTTCCTTATGGCAGCAGGAAAGCAGAGCAGGGGAAGAGATGCCACGATCTGGGGTCAAAGGACAGAGGGAGGAGCCTGGAGGAATTCTCTGATACTTGGACCCCGCAGCCAACTTGAAAGAAAGAATAGTGGGGAGGATCCAGGAGACGCTGAGCTTTAAGGAAAAAGAAGAGGAGAAAAAAGGGAGAGAAAATCATTTCCCAAGAAAGCGGGAATCTGAGGGGCTAGGGAAATCCCACCTTTGGCAGCTGTCAGACGAGACTTAACACTGTTCCTCGTGGGCTTTTGACCAGCTCTCCCAGGGACGACAGCTTAAGTCCAACTTGCTTTGACCCTATTTACAACAAACAAAATAAAGTCACATGGGATTTTTTTAAAAAACCAAAAAAAAAAACAACAAAGGGATTGTCATAATGCTAAAACAGATGGGTGACCCCAAAGAAGTCGGCCAATACTCTAAGCCAACCTTGGCTCAGGGCATTGGTCATGAGGAGGGGATAGCTAGAGCCCCTGGGTTCAAGTCTCTTGGGCTCCCCCTCAGTTTTCTTGCTTGAACTCCTCCAGCACAGCAAGAAAAGGAGACTCACAGGCCTTGGTGTTAGCTGCCGGCGGCCACTCCTAAAGGTCCAAGAAGAAAGTAGGAAGACAGGACCCAGGGCTCCCACTTACGTTTGGTGCAGGAGGTGGTACGCGATGAGGGGCCGCAGACCCCTACACCCTGGCCTCTCCCCTGATATAGTTTGGCCCAACAAGACATCCAGGCATCCCACAGAATCCTCCTGCCTGCTACTCACAGTGTCTCACTCTGCGGGGCACAGAGTGGGGCCAGGCCATAGGTTTCAGGAGTCCACCATGCATTGCTGAGGGTCAGAGTTTGTCCGTACAGTGGAGAGGGTGCTGAGAAGCGGCCTGTGGGTGCAAGTGTGTGCTGGGGTCCTGAGCAGTGGTAGGTGTGGGGGTTAATGTCTGTGCCCTGCCCTCCTCACTGGAATCCACCTTCACACTAGGAGGGGCCAACAGGCACCCCTTGATTTGCCTGTGCTTTTTAAAGCATTCAAGCCATGAAGGAGGAGGTTGAGGCTCGCCAGTCCCTTGCACTGGGGAAAAGCCACAGCAGCTCTGACTCCTGGTCCTGCTACCAGGGATGCTGCCTGCGGCGGGGATGATGCAGCTCGGGCTTGAGTGGCGCCCGTTCTTGATACCTAAGCAAAAAGGGGTACAGGAAGAGACAGCGTGGGGTTCTAACCCGCAGCAGTGAGTGGGAGCCAAGCATGGAGCCAGGGCACCCTACACACACCCTCTTTGGGGGACCCTCAGAGACCTGGCTTACAGCCACGTGTAAAGTGTGAAGGTTGTGCTCGTGAGGATCCATGGAAAGGGGCCAGTGGCTCACTCTGGGGAGCAGGAAGAAGACACTTCCTGGCCCTGAGCCTCTGAGGGTGTCCTCACAGCCTGAGGCCGTCTGGGAGCTGGGGAGCAGCTGCAACAGGACAGATGTGTCTATCAGATCAGGCACTTGGTCTTATCACTCCACAGCCAGGAGCTGTGATCCAACAGCCTCTGGGCCCCAGTGTGTTCTTGTGAAAACGGGACCGGCTCTTCCTGCAGGGTGCTTGGGAAGATGAAATAATCCCTTGTTCCATGTGGTGCCGCTGGGCCAGACCCGCAGAGCCTCGGAACCGCTCCGTTTCCTGCGCAGCTGTGGGGCAGTGCAGGCCAAGGGCCCAGGGCCGGCTGCCCCGCCCCCACCGTGGGGCTCCTACCTGGCTAGTACCTGCCGGACCGCCCAGGCCCCGACAGATGGAGCTGGGTTGTCACACATCCTGTGAAGACCGTAAATCCCTCCACTGTTGGCGCTTGTCACTCAGCTCAACAATGCCACCCTTGTCTTCCTAGCCCTTCTGAAATGCCAGGCTCCGGGGGCTGATCACAGCATAGACGTCATCTCTGTAATCCCCACGACAAAACCTGGGGAGGGCCCGGCAGGGCTGCTGTCAGTGTGGACGAGCCTCTGGGCCTGCAGGGGTGGCCCTGCCTGTGTCACCGGTCCAGCCTTCCCCGGGGGACCCAAGTCCACTGAAGAGCCACAGGGACCTTTTGGGTCCCTCCCCGCCGGGCTGTTGCCACATCTAGGCCCTGGCACGTTGCCTCCGAGCTGGGCTCTGGCTGCCCCAGGCACCTGCACCCAGCGGAGACCTCAGGAAGCAGCCCCAGGCTAAAGCAGCGACCAAAGTCGCCCAGGGTGCCCACGGCCCCTGGGACACTCAGCTTCCACAGCCTGTAGAATTCTTGTCCTCCGGAGCAGACCCCGGAATGAGATAAGAGAAGACTAGAGGTTTCTGGAAGCTTCCCAGGCACCTGTCACGGTATTGTCTTGAAAAGGGCAGCTCTGTGACGCACTGTGTGCCTTCCCCTCTGGGCATCCAAGCTCTGTGGCCTCTTCAGACCCTTCACCGGTGAAACGGGGGCTGGCCTGAGGAGGTCAGTGGAAAAAGGCCCACCCCTTCCGCCTAGTGAAGGTCACTGCGTTTGACCCCTCTGGTGGCCGGAAGCATCCAACGAGACTTTCTAAGGGCTGGGTATTTTCCACTTGCTAACAGTGCTGACTTAAAGGGCATGGAGTACTCCTGGCGCACTCCTGCCTTTTCCTTCTTCCTCATCCTACACACCCCCTGTCAGCACAGCAGAGGTTGCAGTGCCCTCTGCTCTCGGGGCCTTGCTCCACGCTGGGAGGCACAGCCTGACCCTCCTCTGGAGCCTGAGTCTTATGCTCTCTAACGGCAGGGAATTGGGGTCCTTCTTAGCTGCTCCAGTCACCTTCCTATTAAAAGAGGAGGAATTCAGGGCTACGGATAGAACAGGGGTCACAGCGCTCGCCTTGCATGTGGCCAACCCTGGTTCAGTTCCCAATATCACATGGTGCCCCCCCTGAGTACTGCCAGGAGTCAGCAGGTCCCAGCAGGGGTGGCCAATGACATGATTGCTTGTTTCTCCATCAGAGCAGACAAGCACACACTGCAAAAAGCAGCGTCGGCCAGCAACTGCATCCGGAGTGACACTCACCTTCCTATTAAAAGAGGAGGAATTCAGGGCTACGGATAGAACAGGGGTCACAGCGCTCGCCTTGCATGTGGCCAACCCTGGTTCAGTTCCCAACATCACATGGTGCCCCCCTGAGTACTGCCAGGGGTGGTCCTTGAGTACAGAGCCAAGAGTAAGTCCTAAGCATAGCCAGGTGTATCCCCCACCCCAAATAAAGAGCTCGAATTCAAACAAACCCAATACTCTAATTTGAAAAAGACCCTAGAGACAATCCTTACAGAAAATGTATGAATTAGAAAACTCCTGAAAATAGGGATGGGAATGAGGCTTGGATGTTCTTTTCTTTTCTTTTCTTTTTTAAAATAAATTCATAGAACATGGAATGCAAAGGGAATTCGATTCCTCCGCCCCTCTTGGAGAGCCCAGCAAGCTACCCATGACATATTCGATATGCCAAACACAGTAACAAGTCTCACAATGTTACTGGGCCCACTCGAGCAAGATCGATGAACAACTGGAGGACAGGGACAGTGATTCTGTGGTCATTAGTGCTGAGTTATTGAAAGGCTCACAAGATTAGTTAAATATCCTCTTCCCTCAAAGACCTCTTAAATTGACCAAGAAATTGTCATTAATACTTTGCTCCCAAGATACTTCTAATTAGAAAAACTCATTTCATTGATAGTGTCTATCAATAATTAAAAATTCTGGAGGCTGGAGAGATAGTACAATGGGTAGGGCACTCGCTGTGCATGACACAAATCTGGATTCAATCCTCAGCATCCCATATGGTCCCCCAAGCACTACCAGGAGTAATTCCTGTGTACAGAGCCAAGAGTAACTCCTGGGCACAGCTGAGTGTGGCCCAAACACAATTGTCACTCACTGTCACTGTCACTGTCCTCCCGTTGATCATCGATTTGCTCGAGCGGGCCCAGTAACGTCTCCATCGTGAGACTTATTGTTACTGTGTTTGGCATATCGAATACGTCACGGGGAGCTTGCCAGGCTCTGCCGTGCGGGCGAGATACTCTCGGTAGCTTGCCGGGCTCTCCGAGAGGGGCGGAGGAATCGAACTCGGGTCGGCCATGTTGGCTTAGTGCAAGGCAAACGCCCTACCGCTGTGCTATCACTCCAGCGGAGCTCCAGTGGCACAATCGGTTAGCGCGCGGTACTTATATGGCCCAAACACAACAGCAACAACAATAACTGCTTTGTTTTGGAGATGGTGACTCAGGCAAGAATTAGGCTAAATACCTTTCTTTGGTGAAACCAAATGTAGATGATATGGACTGACCTGAAAAAAAAAATGGATGAGCATCTGCTCATGGTGGGCACACAGGGTCAGGGTGCAGATATGATTGAGATGGTGTGCCCAAGAGGGTCACGGTCTTGGTCCAGAGCAATAGTACAGCAGATACGGTGCTGATGCTTGGCACAACATTCGGTCCAGCCAGGAGCGATCCCTGAACATTGAGCCAGAAATAAGCCCTGAACACGCTGAGTGTGGCCTTAAAACATGAAAGAAAACATATAAATAAAGAAGGTCAGAGTCTATGTAAACTCAATCAGCCAGGCGGGACAAATGCCACCAACAAGCATGACACATTGTGGACAGAAAGGCTAAATTCACAGGCTTGAAACTAGAAATAATATGTGTGGAAGTAGAGTTAAAGGAACGCTCTTTTCTCTTATTCCCCGATGACTAGTTGTCATTACTCTCGCTCTTTCCAACCAGGCTCATGAACCGTCCATGTATGCTCTTACTCTATAGTCATCCAATAGATGCTGGGTTTGTGCATCTCCAAGGCAGGGTTTCTAGACTTGGGGATACAGTGGTGAGGCACAGTCCCAACATTGTGCATCACTCCAGGAGGTAGATAAGGCTGACAAATACCACCCAAATGAATGGAAGCATGATAATGACTGTGTTGATGAGTGTTGTAAACTATTCTAGGGCAAAGGAACTCCGTTGTGAGAGTGGATTGGAAGTGGATTGGAAGTGTGTTCCATTTCAGAAGACTTTGTCCCTCAGGTGAAGACTTTGGAGTAAGGATCTGAATAAAGTCATGGGAGACTGAGTCTTGGAAGATTGTTCAGGCAGAGGGGATAGGAATAGCAACCATAAAAACCTTGAGTTAGAAATGTGCCTAGTGCTCAGGAGAGCAGGAGCACAGGAGGAATGAGCAGAAGGTGGAGAGAGAATAGGGCGGAGAGGAGAGTCAAGGAGGTCATCTTGGAAGGCAGACCAAGGCGTTTGCAAGTCTTCTTGGGGTGACGGAAAGAAGTCACAGGTGGAACTGAAGAGGCTTTCAGATCTGGCTTTTAAAAAAAGAAACTATGGTAGCCATGACATTGAGCATAAATGGAAAAGTCCATGAGAGAAGCAAGGGTGACTTGTAGAATACATTCCATTTGAGAAACAAAAAATAGAGTGAACATTTGGCAAGAGGACAAGGTTAGGGATGGGACTGTGGGCTCAGGTCTGGCTTAGGTCTACGCTAAGTTAGAAATACTCCTCAGCTTATTGAGTGGAGACGTGGAGTATGTTTTTGGGATATTTGGACGTGAACTTCAGGATGTTGTTGAAAATACTCACTGCCACCCCGAAGGCAAATCAGAGGAGGACTAACAAAAATTCTTGGAGATTTGGTATGCAGAGACTTGTTAGAATTTCCTTTGGCAGAGTACCTACAGTTCACTAACAAGGATCTGGTAAAGGTTTTGTAAGTATGAAGAGAGAGCACATGAGTATTTTTTCAAACAATCAATTTTTGGCTTTGTTGATTCTTTAGCTTTATTTTTTAAAATTACTTTCCACATTATTTAGTTCCTTCTACTTTTCGGTTCTATTTCTAGCTGCTTAGAGATTTGCCTAATCAATTTCTAACTTTCATTCTGTTCTATGCAAGTATTCAAGGATACAAAAAAAAATTCCAAATATCACACATTCCACAAGGTTTGCTATATGGTGGATATAATTTAGCTCTGAGTATTTTAAAATTTTCATTGTAACTTCTTCTTTGACCTTGCTGCCTCCTGTCTCATTTCAAACAAAGGTGCAATTACAATGATAAGTTTGCTGTAGGAAGCCAACAAAAATGATAGATGAATTTGAATTACAAACAAATGGAAATTCTAGGAATGAAAAATGTAACTCCTAAAATAAAAATCACATTGAAACACAGATTAGATATATTGAAAGAGAGCCATTCAGAATGCAACAAAGAAATATAAAATATGAAAAGACAAAGAGAAGTTTAGTTTATTTGACTGGGTGAGTATTATTATTTTTAAGCTAGAATGGAAGGGCCTAATATTTCTGATTGGAGTTCTGAAATGAATACAGAGAGAATGTAGAATTCTCTCTGTATTTATATTAATGCTGTTCCAGAAAAGGTGAAAAAAAAAAACCCCCACAGAGATGATCTTACAGAACTAGCAAGCATAGTTTGTCCTATGCAGGACCAGTAGGAATATCCTCATGCTTAGACACTTTGAAAAATGTAACTTATATTCATGCTTAGACATTTTAAAAATCTCAGGGCTAGGACGAAGGAGACGTTACTGGGGCCTGCTTGAGGCAATCGACGAATAACAGGATGGTCATGGTCGTGAGACACTTTGATTATAGTGAAGATGGCAAAACATTGAAAGTAGGGTGGGGGTTGGGGAAACCTTAGAAGCCAGAAAAAAAAAAGACAGCCAGTTTGAAGAGCAGCCCCACTGCGTGCTGACCCTCCAGGCCTGTTACTGCATCCTTCCAGGATGGTGCCGGCTGATCCCTGGCCCTGTGAGAGGGTCCAGCTCACACACCTCCACACCTGCTTCTGCTTCCAGTGAAATGACTGGGCCCACACAGAGAGCCTGACTCACAGAGAAGCCACAGCTGCACTTACCTGAGCAGAGATGCCATGGTGTTGAACCATACGAGTGACAAAGATCCTGAACATGACCACAGTTCACAGTACTGGTGGCCCAATAAGAACTCAGAAAATTAAATGGGATGGTTGTGTAGAAACCCACTAAAACTCAACTAGCAAAAACAATAATATAGAAAGTGCAGCTAGCACCTAAGAGCTCAACAAATTCTCAGAAAGTGACTTTAGTAACACCATTACAAGATGCATGTTGTAACAAGCAATATAAACTCAATTATTTTGTGGCTGCTAGGGGAGCAACCCAGCAGGGTGGGTTGATAAGTTGGAACCTTGATTAAGGGATGGTCACACTGGTGATAGGATTAGTGCTGTAATATTGAAAACCTGAAAAGATTGTATTATGAACAACTTTGTAAACCACAGTGTTTAAATTAAGTTTCAAACAGGAAATAAAAAGACAATCAGTAAAAAAGGATGACTAGAATGACAACTAGCTTTGTAAACCACAGTGTTTAAATTAAGTTTCAAACAGGAAATAAAAAGACAATCAGTTAAAAAGGATGACTAGAATGACAACTAGCTTCTCAAAGGAGCAAGAAGACAAGATAGGCCATAGAGGACTAAGTGGAAATAGCTGTCAACCTAGATTTGTGTGGTCATCAGAAGTACGCTTCAAAAATAAAGACAAAGCATTTACAAGGAGAACTGAGAGCCTTTGCCACTAAGAGAACCTATTCTAAAGAAATAAACTTCAAGAAAAAAAATGATGCCAACAGGATGGAATGATAGACAAGAAAAAATGGTGAGCAAATAAACGATACGCTATTTCAAGAATCTCAAATTTACTTTTGCTAGGTTAAAACCTATTCTCTTCCCTGTTTCTATTCTTTCCTTCCTGTTGATGTTGTTAAGATGACCAGGGAGATGGGGTTAGAGCAATAGTACTTGTTTGCCTTACAGGTGACCTAGTGATGCTCAGGACTTACTCCTGGCTCTGTGGTCAGAGACCACTCCTTGAGGGACTCATGAGACCATATGTGGCAACCTAGATGGAATTGGCGTTGGCTGTTGGCTGCATGAAGGACAAGTGCCTAACCCATCCTGGACTACCTCTTAAAGCAAGCACTTTAGATACTGAACTATCATCCAGCTTCCTAAAACTTATTCTAGATAACACTGTGTGACCTAGCTAAACACTAGGAAGGGAAATAAGATGCAGTTCAACAATTAAGGTTTTGTATTTAACATTAAACATAACCATTGATAGATTAGAAATGACATGTCAACATCCTAAATGTACATTGGGAAAAAATGCAATAATTATAAGTGAAGTGACTTGATCAATTTTTATGAAAGTTGGTCAAGAAGAAAAATGGAAGTTGTCAGGTTAAAATAAAGCATTGAGGGGAGAAAGGGGCTGGAGCGATAGCACAGCGGTAGGGCGTTTGCCTTGCACGCAGGCAACATGGCCAACCCGAGTTCGAGTCCTCTGCCCCTCTCGGAGAGCCCAGCAAGCTACTGAGAGTATCTCGCCCTCACGGCAGAGCCTGGCAAGCTCCCCGTGATGTATTCGATATGCCAGACACAGTAACAACAAAGTCTCCAATGGAGACGTTACTGGGCCCGCTCGAGCAAATCGATGAACAATGGGAGGACAGTGATAGTGACAGTAGAATTCCAGGAGTGCACAGCCACTTTTGCAGCCGTGTGATACCTCATACTATTCATGGCAAGCAATACAATATAGATTACTTAGCATCTGCCTAAGAGGCAGACTGGGGTGGTGGTGGGAAGATTCAAAGTAATGGTGAAGGGTAGGTGCAATGGTGGTGGGATTGGTATTGAAATATTGAATGTAAACAATTGTGAACAACTTTATAAAAAATTAAAGGTAAAGGTAAAGGTAAAGGCCCTCCCGTTGATCGTCGATTTGCTCGAGCGGGCCCAGTAACATCTCCATTGGAGACTTTGTTGTTACTGTGTCTGGCATATCGAATACTCTCGGTAGCTTGCCGGGCTCTCCGAGAGGGGCGGAGGAATCGAACTCGGGTCGGCCATGTTGGCCACTTGTAAGGCGAATGCCCTACCGCTGTGCTATCTAATTTAAAAAAGTAATGCAGAGGTCATACCTACTTCAATCAGCTTCATAATCACTGTATAACTGTCATCCCATTGTTCATCAATTTACTTGAGTGGGCGCCAGTAATGTCTCTATTCATCCCAGCCTTGAGATGTTAGCAGCCTCTCCTTACTTGTCTTTCCCAGCGATTGAAGACTCTTTCACGGTCAGGGTAATGAGACCCGTTATAGTTACTGGTTTTGGCATATTGAATACGACACGGGTAGCTTGCCAGGCTCTGCCCGTGTGGGCAGTATACTCTTGGTAGCTTGCCGGTCACTCTGATCTGTTGCCTACTATCTGAACTCCATCAAACATGGTGTGGTAATTATGGACAATGGGTTGGAAGTGTCCCATGATGTGTCTGGAAAGTGGCCTAGAGCGTGGTGGCAGTTGGGTAGTGGAGGTTGGCTGCTGGGTCTAGGTCCTTTGGGGGCGGGGAGGTTTCTCTCCTCCCCCCCCTGGGGCTCCCCGAATGGAAACAGCCTGGCACGGGTGGAGTTCAGCTTAATAAGTAGCTGAATAAGTAACATTACTCCTACATTAAAAAAAAGAAAAGAAAAGAAAATCAGCATGAGACTGAAGTTGTTCTGTCCCCACAAGTGCAGCGGGGCTGCATCTGCATTGGAGCTACTGCCCTGAGAAGACTAGGCAAGAGCAGGAGTGCAATGGGTAGGGTGCTCTCTTTTACAAGTGACTTTCAGCACTACATATGTTCCCCAAGTCTGCCAGGAGTAACTCCTGAGCACTGCCAGGTGTGGTCCCAAAACCAAAACAAAAAAAGTACCAAAATAAAGAGGAACAGGATCTCATGAGGAAAAGCCACCAAAGCCTTCAAAAGAAGTTGAGAAGCCCTTGACACAGAACAGGGGATAGAGTTGGAGCCTTGAGGCAGATCAAAAGGAAGTTCAAGGTACACACCCCTCCCCCACACTAGCACCTACCCCTGGGCTGTGTGCCCCAGCATCAAGGAGGTCTGCACCCTTCCAGGCACAAATGGCTTTTCTAAATTCTCTTTTGTGGCATGGTGATGGCATGGACAGAAACTATGCCCATGGCAATTAGTTGCAAAGCTAAAGTTGGAGGTCAGTGTGCTGGTGGGAGAGAAGGAAGGGGTAATCTAGTTCTTTAATTGGTCATTTAAAAATCTTTGCATTGCATAATTGAAACCCAAGCACAAAAATTTGTAAGTCTACAACTGTACCTCAGGATGTCTCACTAATAAAAATTAAAAAAATAAAAAAAAATTTAAAAAAATAAAAATCTTTAAAGCCTAGGTGTCTGGTCAAAATAGGTAATGGGTTGGCTCCAGGTGTGGAAGACAGTAGAAGATAAAAGGAAGTCACCGGTGAGGCAGTTGGCAGGGCAGAAGAAGCTCTCAGCTGCATGCCCATGGCTGTGGTCAGACCGAGGAGAGCAGGCAGGAGGGAGCTGCTGGGTCCAGCCCTAGAGTTTATTGAATAAATTTATTGAATAAATTTATTTATTTATTGAATAAATTTATAAAAAAGGAAAAAAAATTATTGAATGGCTGGAGCAATAGCACAGTGGTAGGGCATTTGCCTTGCACACAGCCAGCCTGGCCAAGCCAGGTTCGATTCCTCTGCCCCTCTCAGAGAGCCCAGCAAGCTACCGAGAGTATCTCGCCCGCACGGCAGAGCCTGGCAAGCTACCCATGACGTATTCAATATGCCAAACACAGTAACAACAAGTCTCAAAAAAATGGAGACATTACTGGGCCCGCTCGAGCAAAATCGATGAACAACAGGAGGATAGTGTTTGTTTGTTTGTTATTTATTGAATCACCATGAGAGTAGTTACAAAGCTTTCAGCTTTAAGCCTCGGTCATGCTATGATGAAAGACCCGTCCCTTCACTACTGCCCATTTTCCACCACCAAAAATCCCAGTATATCCCCCATCCTACATCCTCCCCCTACCTTTGGGGCAGATGATTTCCACATTACTCTCTCTCTGTCTACTTTGATGACATTCAATATTTCGACACCAGACTCACTGTTATTATTTGGGATTATACCCCAACACTCAGATCTGCTGAAAAGGCAACAGTAGACAATTTGTTTTCTATTGCTGGTTATGAATAACATATGATGTCGTGCGGCCATGATAGTGGCTGCACAACTTTGGAATTCCGAAATTTTAACAATTAAATCTGGAGGGATTTCTGCCAAAACCTGCTGGGTTCCGAGATTTGTTTCTGAGTCTCTGGGATCATGGCCATTAAGCAGCTTGATCAGGAGCCAGAGAGGCAGTTCGTGGGCGGCAACCTGAGGTCTTGTTGGGGCGGGGAGGAAAGAGCCGGCTCCACCCCCATCCCAGGAAGCCCCGTGTATCTTGTCACCGCGGGACCTAACCTGATTGTCCAGTAGTCTTTGGAGGATGGCAGCCACCAAGTCGCCAAGGGTAGCAGATGGAGGGACAGCACCCCTTCCCCTCTGGGGTGGCCCAGCACCAGTAACCTACTGTGGGGACCAAACACATTTCTGCCAAAAGCCGATGGGTTCCTAGATTTTTTTCTGAGTCTCTGGGATTATGGCCATTAAGCAGTTTGATCAGGAACCAGAGAGGCCATGCCTCCAATTATATAGCTGAGCCGGAGGTGGTTTGTGGGTGTGTCTCCCACATACCTAACATTTGGCCCTTTACTTTCTTAGTAAACTTGACCCCAAGTTGTTGGGGTCTGGCCAAAGACTCAGCAGAAATTTGAGAGTATCTAGAAGTCTGAAAGCACCATCAGGCTGCTGATGCACTCGCCTCACAGGTACAGACTGACCTGCTGGCGACACCTTACCCCACCCTCTAACTTCTTAAGAATCAAAGTTTCGCATACAAATCTTTTATGCAATACTCAAGAACTATGTGCTCAGGAATAAATCCAGTTTTGCTCTAAGGAAACCACCTTGCCCTCCATCAATGGATTTCTCTTGAGGCAGTCAATAGCTTCCTGGGCCTAGTCAGTGCATAAAAGTTGCTGGTGTCTGGGCTTCCCAGCAGAAGATGGCGTTCTGGGAACACACAGTGATCCCTGATCGATTAGGTGGGTTCCTAAGGCAAGCACCCATGTTCTTCCCATGTACTTTAGAATTCATGGAGGATTTTCCTAATCTGACGACTTCACCTGGGCTATTCACCATTCCCACAAGAAACCTTGATATTATAGTCATGAAGATGTGTAGGTCATAGTGCTATTTATAGTGCTGACTCCTACCCTCTAAGTGGTCTCTGCCAACTCCCCTAGAGCATAGTGGAAGAAGCCTCCAGGGAGAGCTGCATCACACCCACCACCTGGCCCCCTGGCGTCGTGTAATCCCATCAACGGCCAAGACTCAGAGACTATAAAATCCAGCTCCCGGAACCGCGCGGCCGCATTCGCAGCATCTTATCAGGACATCTTTTTATGACATCTTATTATCTCATTCCTACTTTGGACAAACTTGCAGGCTATAGAATGTAGCCTACCCACACGGCAGAGTCTGGCAAACTCCCCGTGGCGTACCCAATATGCCAAATACCAGTAACAATGAAGGGTCTCATTCTCCTAAAGAGCCTTGAATATAATCTCAGGGCTAGGATGAAAGAGACGTTACTGGGGCCTGCTCGAGGCAATCGACATATATATATATATATATATATATATATATATATATATATATATACACATAGCTGTTGCATTCGGAGATGGTCGTTCCATTGAGAGCGAATGGGGCGTCAGGAACAAGGCTGTTTCTCATAAACATTGTCTTCGTAAGATTCAGCTGTAGTCCTACCTTTCCACACTCGCGGTCAAAGTCGGCCAGCATTTGTGCCGCTTGGCTGATGTTTGGTGTTATTAAAACAATGTCATCAGCAAAGCGGAGGTGGTGTAGTTGCCGACCATCTATCTTCACTCCCATTCCTTCCCATTCCAGTCGTCGCATGATGTTCTCGAGGGTGGCACTGAAGAGTTTTGGTGAAATGGTATCACCCTGCCGCACCCCTCTCTTGACATCAACGATCACTTCTTTGTAGAATGGTGAGATCCTGGTAGTGAATCCGCAATACAGCTCACGGAGGATCCTGATGTATTGGGCTTGAATGCCCTGATTGGCTAGGGCTTCAATGACCGCTTCCGTCTCAACAGAATCAAAGGCCTTCTTTAAATCAATGAACGTTAAGCAGAGCGGCATCTTGAACTCCCGAGAAACCTCAATGAGTTTGGTTATCGTGTGGATATGGTCGATGGTGCTGAATCCTTTGCGGAACCCTGCTTGCTCACATGGTTGTCCTTCATCTAGTGTTCTGCCAATCCTATTCAGGATGACTCGAGTGAACAACTTGTAGATGACAGACAATAGGCAGATCGGGCGATAGTTGCCAATGTCATGGATGTCTCCCTTCTTGAACAGTAGTACGGTCCTGCTGGTTTTCCATTGAGATGGAACCTTGCATTCAGACAGGTAGCGAGTGAAGAGCCGAGCCAATGTATTGATGAGTACTGACGGCAGGTTCTTCAGGTGTTCAGGTCTGACCTGGTCTGGGCCGGGTGCTGTTTGTTTCTTTACTGACGAAATGGCGTGTCGGATTTCGGAAGGGAGAACGTTGGGAACGACATACCCATCCTGTGGAATTTGGTATGTCGGCAAGTGGACATGGCTATCGAAGAGATTTGAGTAGAAGTCATGGATAATCTTCTCCATTGCCGTTCTGGAGGATGTGATGGATCCATCAGGACGTCGGAGGGCAGTCATCTTGGTCTTATAGTTGGCGAAGGACAGGCGGGCGTTACGAATACTTTTCCCGGCTTCTGCCGCATCTACCAGTACTTCTGCTCTTCTCTCTTTGAGGTCTTCCTTGATCGCATCTCTGCACTGCTTTGCAAGCTCGGACGTTAGCTTCCGGTTGCCTGAGGCATGCGCCAAACCTCGCTGGCGAATTAGCTCAAGAGTTTTCGAAGATAGGCGACTTTTTGTGGCTATCTCTCTCTTGGCGTTCCTCGCACATTCATGGAGGTGCTGAACCAGTCGATCGTATTCCTCGTCAATGTTGTCAACAATGGCATCTTCCCATGTTGCCGCAATAGTACCAAAGAGTTCCCAGTTGGTGGTCGTTCTGGGAGTTCTCTTTTTGAACTTTGCAGCCCTTTCTCCGAATGCAACAGCTATGTGTACCTAGGTCGAGAGGTCAACATGACAAATGACCTGGCACCCGAGCTGCGCAGGAGGAAGAGAGCGGCTTGGAACGCCTTCAAGAACGTCGAAGAAATAGCTAAGAGGACGAAGAACCTCTGGCTCCGGGCACATCTCTTTGATTCCACTGTTCTTCCTGCATTAACATATGCCTCAGAGACCTGGGCCCTACGCAAACAAGATGAGAACGCCATTCAGGTCTCCCAAAGAAGAATAGAAAGAGCTATGCTTGGAATATCACGTTTCACTCAAATGAGAGAACGAATCCGGAGTTCTGACATCCGTCGACGATCAAGAATCAGGGACGCTGTCTCATTTGCCAAGTTGTCGAAAATCAGATGGGCTGGTCACGTAATGAGATTTAAAGACGACCGTTGGACTAGAGCTGTTACTGATTGGATTCCACGGGATGTCAAGAGACCGCGTGGCCGCCCACCTACCAGATGGTCAGACTTCTTTGTCAAGGTCATGAACGATCGGTTTGAGGCCCTCCATGTTCCCGGAGCGAAGAGATGCCATTGGGCTACACTAGCACGCGACAGGGACAAATGGAGACGTTACTGGCGCCCGCTCGAGCAAATCGACGACTAACGGGAAGTTAAGTGATTAAGTGATAAGTGATATATATATACACACATATATATATACACACACATATATATATTTCCTCCGTTCTGAGCTCAAGCAACAACATTACACAGAGAGGCCTGTATCCCCAGCACTTAAGTGATCACTTTTCATCTCTGCAACCCCACAACCTGGGTGGGCTTCTTGGGCTATTCCTTACTGCTTCTGGAGTTCCAGACATCTTGTTTGGTGACAAAGTTTTGTCCCATCCAATAAGAGAAAGTCCAATACTAGATCAAATGCCCTGTGACCTTCAGTTTTAACGCAAGACTATTATATCAGGACTAGGAAGAAAAAATTATTTAGTCTGCACTGTAGCACTGAACTCCCGTTGTTCATCGACTTGCTCGAGCGGGTACCAGTAATGTCTCCATTGTGAGACTTGTTGTTACTGTTGTTAGCATATCGAATACGTCTTGGATAGCTCTCCAGGCTTTGCCATGCAGGTGGAATACTCTTGGTAGCTTGCCGGGCTCTCCGAGAGAGGTGGGGTGGAGGAATCGAACCCAGTATGACTGTGTGCAAGACAAACGCCTTGCCTGCTATGTTTTCTTATTCCAGGGAAATAAAAGCAGAATACAAAACATAATGGAAAAGCAAGGGAATGTTACCAACAATGGATCAAGACAAAATCCTGGGAACAATTCCTAATAAAACAAGATTGTGTATACTTCCTGAAGAAGATTTCAAAGAAACAGTCATATAATGCTCACTGAAATAAGTTTTGGCTTGTGTGTTTTGGTGGGATGGGGGGTTGGGCTATGCTGGCTGTGCTCAGATCTTATTCTTGGCTCTGTGCTCAGGAATCACCCCTGATGCTTCTCCAGGGACCACCTGCAGTGCCCAAGATTAGACCAGGGTTGACTGCATGCAAGGCGAGCACCTTAGCCCTGTATGATCTCTCATGGCTCTGAAATGAAATGAGCAGAATACAATTCGAATAAGGACAGAGAAAATATGAGAAAAATCTGAACATAAATCATAGAGTTAATGGGTAGAGTAGTTAAAAAACACAATAGATGAACTCACTAGTAAATGGAAAAAGGATTAGATTAGTATTGGCTACAAGGTAAGATTGTGAAAATTGTGCAAAAGACCATCAAACACAATTTTTTTTACAGTGTTTTATTTTTTTTCCCTTTATTTTATTTTATTTTTTTTTAAAGTTGTAGATTTACAATTTTTTGTGCTTTGGTTTCAATTATACAATGATCAGATACCCTCCACCAGTGCCCATTTTCCACCACCATGGATAATATCCCTCCCACCCCCATCCCCCCATCCCCCCTGTCTCTGTGGCAGGGCAATCCCCTGTGTTCTCTCTCTCCTTTTGGGTGTTGTGGTCTGCAAAAGAGGCATTGAGTGGCAAACATGTTCAGTCCATAGTCTACTTTCGACATGCATCTCCCCTCCTGGGAGGATCCTCCAAACATACTTTATTTGGTGCTCCGTTTTCTATCTGAACTGCCCTTTCCTCTAGGATACCTGGCTGGCCTCTAAGTTATGGAGTAATCCTCCTGGTGCTGATCTCAGCTATTCTTGGGTATTAATCTCATACTTTGTTACTTTATATCCCCCAGATGAATGCAATCTTTCTATGTCTATCCCTCTCTTTCTGACTCATTTCGCTTAGCATGATACTTTCCATATTGTACCACTTGTATGTAAATTTCATGACTTCATCTTTTCTAAGAGCTACATAGTACTCCATTGTGTAGATGTACCAAAGTTTCTTTAACCAGTCATCTGTTCTTGGGCATTCAGGTTTCTTCCAGTTTCTGGCTATTGTAAAGAGTGCTGCAATGAACAAACAAGTGCAGATGTCACTTCGACTATACATTTTTGCCTCTCTGGGATATATTCCCAGGAGTGGTATTGCTGGGTCAAATGGGAGCTCAATTTCTAATTTTTTAAGAATCGTCCATACTGTTTTCCAGAAGGGCTGAACCAGTGGACATTCCCACCAACAGTGAAGGAGTGTCCCTTTCTCACCACATCCACGCCAGCATCGGTTGCTTTTGTTCTTTTGGATGTGGGCCAGTCTCTGAGGTGTAAGATGGTATCTCATTGTGGTTTTGATCTGCATCTCCCTGATGATTAATGATGTAGAGCATTTTCTCATGTGCTTTTTTGCCATTTGGATTTCTTCTTTGAGAAAGTTTCTGTTCATTTCATTGCCCCATTTTTGGATGGGGTTGGATGTTTTCTTCTTCTGGAGTTTAACCAGTATTCTGTATATCCTGGATACCAACCCCTTGTCAGATGTGTATTCGGTGAATATCCTTTCCCATTCTGTAGACTGTCTTTGTATTTTGGTCACTGTTTCTTTGGAGGTGCAGAAGCTTCTTAGTTTAAGATAGTCCCATTTATCTATCTCTGTTTTCACTTGCTCGGCCAGTGGCGTGGCATCTTTGAAGATACCATTAGCTTCAATGTTATGGAGGGTTTTGCCAACTTTATCTTCAATGTACCTTATGGTTTCTGGTCTGATGTTGAGGTCTTTAATCCATTTTGATCTTACTTTTGTACATGGTGTTAGGCAGAGTTCTGAGCCTATTTTTTTGCATGTAGCCGTCCAGTGATGCCAACACAATTTATTAAAGAGGCTTTCCTTACTCCACTTCACATTACTTGCACCTTTATCAAAGATTAGATGAGCATATGATTGAGGGGAGATGTCAGTGTATTCAACCCTGTTCCATTGGTCTGCAGTTCTGCCTTTGTTCCAGTACCATGCTGTTTTAATTATTACTGCTTTGTAGTACAGTTTGAAGTTCGGGAGGTTGATTCCTCCCATTTTTTTTTTCTCAAGAATTGCTTTAGCTATTCGTGGGGGCTTATTGTTCCATATAAATTTCAAGAGTGTTTGCTCCATTTCTTTGAAGAATGTCATGGGTATCCTTATAGGGATTGCATTGAATTTATACAATGCTTTCGGTAGTATTGCCATTTTGACAATGTTAAGTCTCCCGACCCATGAGCAGGGGATATCTTTCCATTTCCTCATGTCCTCTTTTATTTCCTGAAGTAGCGTTTTGTAGTTTTCTTTGTACAGGTCCTTTACTTCCTTAGTTAAGCTGATTCCTAGGTACTTGATTTTCTGGGGCACAATTGTGAATGGGATTGTTTTTTTCATGTTGCTTTCTTCTCTCTCACTGTTTGCGTATAGGAAAGCCATGGACTTTTGGGTATTGATTTTATAACCTGCAACTTTACTATACGAGTCTATTGTTTCTAGGAGTTTTTTGGTGGAAGTTATTGGGTTCTCTAAGTAGAGTATCATATCATCTGCGAATAGTGAGAGCTTGATTTCTTCCTTTCCTACCTGAATGCCCTTAATATCTTTTTCCTGCCTGATCACTATTGCAAGTACTTCCAGTACTATATTGAACAGCAGTGGAGAGAGTGGGCATCCCTGTCTCGTCCCTGATCTTAGAGGGAAGGCTCTCAGTTTTTCCCCATTGAGGATGATGCTTGCTGTAGGCTTGGACCATCAAACACAATTTTTTAAAAATGAATACACCACAAGAAATTTATGTCACATCAAAGGAACATTTGCATCATAGAGGGTCCAAGAAGGAAAAGAGAGAAGGAAGTAGAAATCATGTTAGAGGAAAGAAAAGCCAACAGCTTCCAAAACTAGAAAAGAAATGGAGATCCAGATCAAGAAAGCCAAGGGTCTGAACAAAATCAAAACAGATGCACAGCAAGGCATTTTATATGTTATAAATAACATGGAAAAAAATCAAATATAGGAGAGAATGCCAGAAGGATTAGGTTAAAAACAAAGAATTTAGTATCGGGGAATTTTCACAATACTATGAGAAGATTTCTCCACAGGCAAGATGGGAGTTGAATAATATATTCAAAATACTAAATGGAAAAGACCTCCAAGAATACTCTACCCAATTAGATTATCACTCAGATTTGAAGAAATAATAAAGTCTTTTTCAAACAGACAGCAATTCAAGGAACTAATCCCTGCTAAACTTGTTCTGCAAGTACTACTAAAGGGACTTCTATAAAAGAGAAAGATACACCACTTGGAAACAGCAAGATAACTAAAAAACCAGAGTGTGAAATAGAGGAGCAATAACAAAATCAAAATTTACTTACTATTTTTCAAATAGGCAGGAAGCTAAGAACCCTATATTAAGTCTCACAGCAACCTCAAAACAATGGTTCTTGGGAGAAACAAGTAATAGAATAATGAAACTCAAACGTAACGCAAAATGCACATATTAAAGAATGAGGGAAGGGGAAAAAAAGACAAGAGCCAAAGAACAAAGACCAACTGCAGTAACACCCAGAACCCGCATAGCAAAATGTCAATAAATACTTTCATATCAATAATATCCCTAAATGTCAACACTTTGAACTCACCAACCAAAGGTACAGAGAGCCAAAATGGATTAGAAAGTTAAATCCAACTTTCTTCTGTTTCCAGGAGATCCATTTGCATTCCAAAGGTAAATATAGGCTCAGAGTAAAAGGTTGGAAAACAATTCTACAAGAGAATGATAATCTGGAAAAGGCGGGGACAACTTCACACTAAATATGATAATGAGGGCCTAAGAAATAGTGTAGTGGGTACATGGCTTGTACATGGCTTGCCTTGTACATGGCTGACCCTGGTTTGATTCTTAGCACTCCTCAAGGTCCCCCAAGCACAGCCAGAACTAAACCCTGGGCACAGAACCAGTAGTAAGGCTGAAACACCACCACTATGGCTCCAACAAACTAACAAAAAACAAACCAAAACAGAACAGATAATTAGGAACAGATAAAAGATCAACAAGAGAATAAAAATGCTAAATGCTAATTGAGGAATTAGACTGTAGGGTTTGATAGGTAATCATAAGGCTCTTTATTCCTAAGAAGTAAAATATATTGTTGTGCGCGCGCGCGCGCGCGCGTGTGTGTGTGTGTGTGTGTGTGTGTGTTTGGTTGGTTGTACAGCTCTACCTTCTTTGGTCCCACAGAATACACTGTCTTCTTTTTTTTTTTTTTTTTTTTTGCTTTTTGGGTCACACCCAGCATTGCTCAGGGGTTACTCCTGGCTTTGCACTGAGGAATCACTCCTGGCGGTGCTCAGGGGACCATATGGGATGCTGGGAATCGAACTCGGGTCGGCCGCGTGCAAGGCAAATGCCCTACCCGCTGTGCTATTGCTCCAGCCCCTACACTGTCTTCTTAAGTGCACTCTTTAATGAATGTACTTAAGGGTAGATGACATGTCTGGGCACAAAACAAGTATCAACAAATTCATGCAGATTAAAATCATATCAAGTAGCTCTGTAGATATAGAAAGACTAATAAAATGTTACTTAAAACGATTCAATGAGAAAAGAGAAGGATAAATTCCTAGAAACAAATGAGAAGGCATCAACTACCAAGATGTATGGAATACCACAAAAACATTACTAAGAGGAAACGCATAGCAATATAGGCTTAGATTAGGAAACTTGAAGACTCCAAAATTTAAAAATAAATAAACAAATCAAAACAAAAATTCTAACATCATACCTATAGGGCTGGAGCGATAGCACGGGGGTAGGGTGTTTGCCTTGCATGGGGCCGACCAGGCCGACTCGAGTTTGATTCCTCTGCCCTCTCAGAGAGCCCGGCAAACTACCGAGAGTGTCTCATCCGCATGGCAAAGCCTGGCAAGCTATCCGTGACGTATTCAATATGTCAAACACAGTAACAACAAGTCTCACAATGGAGACGTTACAGGGCCCGCTCAAGCAAATCGATGAACAACAGGAGGACAGTGCTACAGTGCTACCTATAGGAACCAGAAAAAGAACAAATGAGACTCAAAGCCTGTAGAAGGAAGGAAATAAAATTAGAGGAAAAAAATAAACATAATGAAAATTTAAAAGACAATACAAAAAATCAACAAAAGCAAGAACTGGCTTTTCAAAAGATAAACAGAATTAATAAGCCCTTCTTTAGACTCATGAAGGAAAAAAAAGAAAACTCTAAAAATATGTCAGAAATGAAAGGGGAGAGGTTATAATAGGTCATACAGACATATTGCAGGGTCATAAAAGACTACTAGGAACAACTTTTTGACAACAAATTGGACAATCTAGGAGACCTGGAAAAAATCTGCAATCTTATAACATGCCAAGTTATAAATCAGAAGGAAAAAAAAGTTAAATGGGCCAACTACAAGCAAGTAGAATAAAAAAGCTACACCCAGAGACTGGAGAGCTAGCATTGCAGGAAAGATGGTTGCCTTGCATAAGAGACGTTGGTTCAATTCCCAGCATCCCTATGGTCCCCCAAGCACCTCCAGGAGTAATGCCTCATGCAGAGCCAGGAGTAACTCCTGAACATTGCCAGGTGTAGGAGAAAAAATAAAAAACGACACCCAAACCAAAACCTAGGATCAGATGTTTTCATTAACAATAAGTCATACCAAACCTGTAAAGATAAATTATCACCATTTTCCTTAAGCTCTTCAAAAAACTGAGAGGAATTAATTCTTTCATACACATTTTAGGAGACCTACATTATTCTGACAGCAAAGCAAGACAATGACATTACACACACACACACACACACACACACACACACACACACACACACAAATCCCAGATGAACATAAACGCAAAGATCCCTAAACATTTTTGGACAGAAATTGATGTCATTTGGGGGACATGCCACAAATCAGACCACATTTACACTCTGGAAGCACCTCTGTTATTTTTTTAAAAATTTTATTGAATCACCGTGAGATAGTTATAAGCTTTCATGTTTGAGTTACAATCACACAATTATCAAACACCCATCCCTACACCAGTGCACATTCCCCACCACTAATATCCCCGGTATACCCCTCCTTTCCCACCCTCCCTCTGCCTCCATGGCAGACATGATTCCTCATAATCTCTCTCTGGTTTTTGGTTTGCAATACAGACCCTGAGAGGTTATCATGCTTGGTACTTTATCTACTTTCTGCACACAACTCCCATCCCGACTGGTTCCTCCAGCCCTCTTTTTCTTAGTGATTCCCTTCTCTATTCCAACTACCTTCTCCCCTTTGCTCATGAGGCAGGCTTCCAGCTAGGGAGCAATCTATCTGTCCCATATATCTACTGTCCTTAGGTGCCAGCCTCATGTTAAGTTGTTTTATACTCCACAAATGAGTGCAGTCCTTCTATGTCTGTCCCTCTCTTTCTGACTCATTTCACTTAGCATGATACTCTTCACTTCTGTCCACTTATAAGCAAAGTTCATGACTTCATCTCTCCTGACAGCTGTATAGTATTCCATTGTGTAGATGTACTGAAGTTTCTTTAACCAGTCATCTGTTCTCGGGCATTCAGTTTGTTTCCAGATTTTGGCTATTGTGAACAGTGCTACAATGAGCGTATAGGTACAGATGTCATTTCTACTGTGCTTTTTTTTTTTTGCATCCTCGGGATATATTCCCAGAAGTGATATTGCGGGGTCATATGAAAACTCAATTTCTAGTTTCTGAAGGACTGTCCATATTGTTTTCCAGAAAGGCGGGACTAGTGGGCATTCCCACCAACAGTGAAAGAGTGTCCCTTTTTCCCCACATCCACACCAGCACTGGTTGCTTTTGTTCTTTAGAATGTGTGCCAGTCTCTGTGGTGTGACATATCTCATTGTTGTTTTGATTTGCATCTCCCTGATGGCTAGGGATGTGGACCATTTTTTCATGTGCCTTTTGGCCATTTGTATTTATTTTTTGAGGAAACTTCTGTTCATTTCTTCTCCCCATTTTTTGATGGGGTTGGAGTTTTTTTTCTTGTACAATTCTACTAGTGTCTTGTATATCCTGGATATTAATCCCTTAACAGATGGGTATTGGGTCAATATTCTTTCCCATTCTGTAGGCTCGTTCTGTATTTTGGTCACTGTTTCTTTTGAAGTGCAGAAGCTTCTTAGTTTGATGTAGTCCCATTTGTTTATGTTTGCTTCCACTTGCATGGTCAGTGCTGTTTCATCCTTAAAGATGTTTTAGCTTCAATGTCGTGGAGAGTTCTCCCTACATTTTCCTCTATGTACCTTATGGATTCATGTCTGATATTCAGGTCTTTAATCCACTTTGATCTGGCTTTTGTGCCTGGCATTTGACAGAGGTCAGAGTTCATTTTTTTGCAGGTAGCTATCCAGTTTTCCTAGCACCATTTGTTGAAGTGGCTTTCCTCATTCCACTTCACATTTCTTGCTCCTTTGTCAAAGATTAAGTGATCATATATTTGGGAGTCTGTGACAGAATATTCAACTCTGTTCCATTGGTCTGCAGGTCTGTTTCTAGCCCAATACCATGCTGTTTTAATTACTACTGCTTTGTAGTACAGTTTGAAGTTGGGGAGGGTGATGCCACCCATCTTCTTTTTCCAAAGGATTGTTTTAGCTATTCGTGGGGGGGTGGTTCTTGGTCCATATGAATTTCAGGAGTGTTTTGTCTATTTCTGTGAAAAATATCATGGATATCCTGATAGGGACTGCATTAAATTTGTATAGTGCTTTGGGCAGTATTGCCATTTTGATAATGTTAATCCTCCCTATCCATGAGCAGAAGATGTGTCTCCATTTCCTAGTGTCCTCTCTTATTTCTTGAAGTAGTGTTTTATAATTTTCCTTGTATAGGTCCTTCACCTTTTTGGTTAAGATGATTCCAAGGTACTTGATTTTCTGAGGTACTATTGTGAATGGGACTGATTTTTGATGTCTATTTCTTCTCTTTTGTTATTTGTATATAAAAAAGCCAAGGACTTTTGGGTGTTGATTTTGTAGCCTGCCACTTTACTAAACTGACCTATTGTTTCTAGGAGCTTTTCTGTAGAATCCTTAGGGTTTTCTAAGTATAGTATCATGTCGTCTGCAAATAGTGATAGTTTGACCTCTTCCTTTTCACTTTTCTATCTGTATTGCCTTGATACCTATCTCTTGCCTAACTGCAATGGCCAGGACTTCCAGTACTATATTGAATAGGAGGCGAAACCTTGTCTTGTGCCCAATCTTAGCGGGAAGCCTTTTAGTTTTTCCCCATTGAGAATAATACTTGCCGTGGGCTTGTGGTAGAGAAGCATCTCTGTTTTATTTTTTATTTTATTTTATTTTTTTTGTTAGTGAAACACCATGAGGTACAGTTACAGACTTACAAACTTTAGTGCTTGGGTTTCAGTTATACAATGGTCAAGTACCCATCCCTCCACCAGTGCCCATTTTCCCCCACCACAGGTCCCAGTATCCCTCCCACCCCCAATTCCCCTCCCACCCTGCCTCTGTGGTAGGGCATTCCCTTTTGTTCTCTCTCTCCTTTTGGGTGCTGTGGTTTGCAAGAGAGGCATTGAGTGGCAATCATGTTTGGCCTATAGTCTACTTTCAGCATGCTTCTCCCATCCTGGGAGGATCCTCCCAACACCCTTTATTTGGTGTTCCCTTCTCTATCTGAGCTCTCTTTTCCCCTAGCATGTGTGGCTGGCCTCCAAGTTATGGAGCAAAATTCCCGGTACTAATCTCGGCCACACTTGGGTGTTAGTCTCCCATTTTGTTACTTTATGTTCCCCAGATGAATGCAATCTTTCTGTGTCTATCCCGCTCTTTCTGACTCATTTCGCTTAACATGATACTTTCCATGTAGAACCACTTGTAAGTAAATTTCATGACTTCGTTTTTTTTTAACAGTTACATAGTACTCCATTGTATAGATGTACCAAAGTTTCTTTAACCAGTCATCTGTTCTCGGGCACTCAGGTTTTTTCCAGATTCTGACTATTGTAAAGAGAAGCATCTGTTTTAATCGCCTCTATATTCTGGTGTCAAGTGGAATACTCATCTCCTATTAAATTTAATGCAAAATACAAGCCCCCACAAATAGTAAACATTTTTCTCTACCATCAGAAACAGACAAGGACATCTAATTCCGTTACTATTATTAAACTTACTATTATTAAATATGATATTAAAAGTATTAATCAGAGTAATTAGGTAAAGGTAAAGGCCCTCCCGTTGATCATCGATTTGCTCGAGCGGGCCCAGTAACGTCTCCATTGGAGACTTTGTTGTTACTGTGTCTGGCATATCGAATACGTCACATGCGGGCGAGATACTCTCGGTAGCTTGCCAGGCTCTCCGAGAGAGGCGGAGGAATCGAACTCGGGTTGGCCATGTTGGCTGCGTGCAAGGCAAACGCCCTACCGCTGTGCTATACTATACATAGAAAAATCTGAAGATTATCTTAGAAAGTTATTAGAGTAATTAGTCTTGGAGCGATAGCACAGCGGGTAGGGCGTTCGCCTTACAAGCGGCCAACATGGCCGACCCGAGTTCGATTCCTCCGCCCCTCTCGGAGAGCCCGGCAAGCTACCGAGAGTATTCGATATGCCAGACACAGTAACAACAAAGTCTCCAATGGAGACGTTACTGGGCCCGCTCGAGCAAATCGACGATCAACGGGAGGGCCTTTACCTTTACCTTTTAGTCTTGAAAAATAAATAAGTGGTACCCAAGTGGAAAAAGAAGTAAGACTGTCACTGTTTGCAGATGACATGATACTGTCACTGTCACTGTCACTGTCACTGTCCTCCTGTTGTTCATCGATTTGCTCGAGCGGGCCCAGTAACATCTCCATTGGAGACTTTGTTGTTACTGTGTTTGGCATATCGAATACATCACGGGTGGCTTGCCAGGCTCTGCCGTGCGGGCGAGATACTCTCGGTAGCTTGCCGGGCTCTCCGAGAGGGGCGGAGGAATCGAACTCGGGTCGGCCATGTTGGCTGTGTGCAAGGCAAATGCCCTACCACTGTGCTATACTATACATGGAAAACTCTGAAGATTATCTTAGAAAGTTATTAGAGCAATACATAGGAGAGAAAATGATGGGTGGCATCACCCTCCCCAACTTCAAACTGTACTACAAAGCAGTAGTAATTAAAACAGCATGGTATTGGGCTAGAAACAGACCTGCAGACCAATGGACCAGAGTTGAATATTTTGTCACGAGTATAGAGTATAGTTTCATTGTATATCTGAAACTAAATTGTGAATAACTTTGTAATTTCACTCTGGCTACTGAATTATAATATAAAAAGTTCTTTTCTATATGCAAACAATGAAGTAGAGAATAATGTGGTAGTGATATCAATCCCAGAATCAATCACATCACAATAAAGTACCTAGAAATAAACTTAACAAAAGGAGGTAAAAGACTTGCATGTTAAAAATGATAATATACTGTTATAATAAGTAGAAGACACAAAGAAATTGAAAGAATTCATTAATTAGAAGAATTGAGATTGTTAAATTGACTGTCCTTCCAAGAGCATGGCAATTCAACGCAATTCCAATCAAAATTCCAATATTCTACAAGAAAATAGAATACATGTTAACAAAATGTGTATGGATTTACAAAATTCCCCGAATAGCCAAAGTAATCCTGAGAAAAAAAGAATTACTGGAGGTACCACATTTCCCAATTTCAAACTTATATTACAAAGCCATATTAATCCAGGGCTGGAGCAATAGCACAGCAGGCAGGGCATTTGCCTTGCATGCAGCCGACCCGGCCAACCCAGGTTTGATTCCTCCACCCCTCTCCAAGAGCCCGGAAATCTACCGAGAGCATTTCGCCCACACGGCAAAGCCTGGCAAGCTACCAATGACGTATTCGATATGCCAAAACACAGTAACAAGTGTCACAATGGAGACGTTACTGGGCTCACTCGAGCAAATCGATGAACAATGGGAGGACAGTGACAGTCACAGTGATACTAATCCAAACAGTGTGATACTAGATTAGAAATAGATAACGAATCAATGGGATAGAACTGAGAGCCCAGGGAAAAATATCACATAGTTGGACAGCTAATTTGCCACAAAGTTGCTAAGAGCATAAAAGAAAAATAGGAATATCTCTTTGTTAAATATTGTTGATAAAGCTGGACAGCCACGTACAAGAGAATATAACTAGATCATTGTCTTATACCAGGCATAAAAGCTAACTCAAAAAGGTTTAAATACTTGAATGTTATCCCTAAATACACACACACACACACACACACACACACACATTCATGCACACTAAACTATCTGTTACTGTTACTGTCCTCCCGTTGTTTATCGATTTGCTCGAGCGGGCCCAGTAACGTCTCCATTGGAGACTTTTGTTGTTACTGTGTTTGGCATATAGAATACATCATGGGTGGCTTGCCAGGCTCTGCCGTGTGGGCGAGACACTCTCGGTAGCTTGCCGGGCTCGCCGAGAGGGGCGGAGGAATCGAACTCGGGTCAGTCACATTGGCTGGGTGCAAGGCAAATGACCTACCGCTGTGCTATCGCTCCAGCCCATACACTAAACTATAGGTGATACAATATTCTCAGTGATGTCTTCAGGGATTTGACTCAGGTGGGAAGAGAAGAAAAGGGGATATAAATGAGGTTATATCAAACAAAAATAATAAATATAAAAATAATAAACATAATGGTGGATTAACAAATGCTCAAAGACAGAGGAAGGAAGATGAGAACTGGTATTCAGTAGGAAACATGCCACTCGATAGGACTGTGGGATAGTACATAAAGGGGCAACATCTATGGTAGACAGAAGAGTTCAACCAGGAGGAGGATAAAGTGTTGTGTATAGGACCCTGTTAGCAACAGAACAGTATATATATATATATATATATATATATACATATATATATATATATATATATATATATATACATGTATTTGCTCGAGCGGGCCCAGTAACGTCTCCATTGGAGACTTTGTTGTTACTGTGTTTGGCATATCGAATACTCTCGGTAGCTTGCCGGGCTCTCCGAGCGATAGCACAGCGGTAGGGCGTTTGCCTTGCACGCAGCCAACATGGCCAACCCAAGTTCGATTCCTCCGCCCCTCTCGGAGAGCCCGGCAAGCTACCGAGAGTATCTCGCCCGCGCGGCAGGGTCTGGCTAGCTCCCCGTGATGTATTCGATATGCCAAACACAGTAACAACAAAGCCTCCAATGGAAACATTACTGGGCCCGCTAGAGCAAATCGATGATCAACGGGAGGGCCTTTACTTACTTACATATATATATATACTGTTATATATATAAGTGGACACTGGTGAAGGGCTAGATGCTGAAACATTGTATATCTGAAACTAAATTGTGAATAACTTTGTAATTTCACTGTGACTAAATTTTTAAAAATCCTCAAAAATAAAACCTTTCAATGGCAAAAAAAATGTACCACTAAAATAAAAAGACGTTCTACTGGTTGGAAGAAAATATTCACATACCATATATCTAACAAAGAACTAATATCCAAGATGTATAGAGAATTCACAAAACGTAATAATAAGAAAACACCCTGTTAAAAATGAAGAACAGAATAGTGGAATAGATGTTTTACCAAAGAAGACATACAACTGACCCACTTGATCACTTGATCACTTGACTTCCCGTTAATCGGCGATTTGCTCGAGCGGGCGCCAGTAACGTCTCCATTTGTCCCTGTTGCATGCTAGTGTAGCCCAGTGGCATCTGTTCGCTCTAGGAACACAAAGAGCCTCAAACCGATCGTTCATGATCTTGAAGCCTGGCAAGCTACCGAGAGTATTCCGCCCGCACGGCAGAGCCTTGCAAGCTATCCGTTGTGTATTCGATATGCCAAAACCAGTAATTACAACGGACCCACAAGGGAAAAAATGCTCATCATCATTTATTCTCAGCAAAACACAAGTCAAAACTCCAACGCGTAGCACAGGTCTTGTCTTTCATCCTCCGACCCTGGTTTAAATCCCCAGTACCACATATGATCTCCTGATTACCACTGGGGTGACTTGTGAGCACAGAGGCAGAAAACTACAATGACAAATTACCTCAATTACCCATGCTACACCCAGAAGTCCAAGAACAAGTGCTAGCAGGGGTGTGGAGAAGAAGACAGCTTCATTCACTAATGATGTGAATATAAACTGGATAAGCCTCTATGAACTAGAGTATGAAGGTTTCTCAAAACCTTAAAAGTAAATCTTCCATATGATCAGCAATTCTAATCCTAGATCTCTATCTCACAAATCACAAAATCACAAATCATCCTGTTAATCGTCGATCGCCTCGAGCAGGCCCCAGTAACGTCTCCTTCATCCTAGCCCTGAGATTATATTCAAGGCTCTTTAGGAGAATGAGACCCATCAATAGATCTCTATGTAAGGAACAGAAAAGTACTAATCTGAAAAGGTATATGCATACCTGTGACCATTGCAGTTCTGTTTGCAATTGACTTGATCTAGACCCAATGACATGAGTGGGTAAATCAACTGTGGCATATGTATACAATAAGACTACGCAGCTATGTGAAACAATGAAACCTTGTTCTTTTCTATAACATGGATGGAACTGGAAGGTGTCAAGCTAGTGAGATGTTGGAAGGAGGGAAAACCTTAGGGTTTGAGCTCATATACAAGCCATTAAAAAAACAGACAAAATGGCACAAAAACCAACTCCTGTATTTGATCGCAGAATAGGGAAGAGGAGACCCATAGACTTTGGTGGAGGGACATGGGTACCTTGGTGGAAAGATATAATTGAAGTGGCATAGCAATGTAATGCAAATCCAATCTTGGCACTCAACTACTGCAATAACAAAATTCAACTAAAACGGTGAAAGGCTATTTATGCAAGGCACGGGTACATCATGAGGTCACGGGAAGTTCTGTGCCCACCTTGAGGATGAATGCAAGGAGTGAAGGAGACTTCAGAAAGATGAGACTGCTGGTCACAAGAAGTGTGAATGTCAGAGGCACTACATGGGAGGCAGGGTGCGGCATCAGTCTACGACTCCATAGTCTAGACTTGCAGCGAAAGGGGCTTTGTGCTGAGGTCATGTCAAACAGGAGGAAGGACAGGCTGAGTGGACTGGGGAAGAGACAGAGACAGCTCAATTTGCCAACAGCTCAGACCCAAGAGGCCTGTGCTTTCCAACTCCAAACAACAACACAGGTCTCTGACCTCAAAAGGAAACAAGAACACTTGTACTCAAATAAGCTGAGTCAGAAGCTCCACACAGAAGTCTCCCCAACAAAGGCGAGCCATATTTTACTCACTGTGACCTCGATTTGCTCCAGCGGGCCCAGTAACGTCTCCATTGGAGCTCGAGGCCCCCTGGATATCTGATCCTGTCACATCCTCACAACGGGAAGCTGTCTCTGGAATTGCCAGTGGGTACTCTGCTCCCTAGAAATTAGAATAAAACTGAGGCAGAGAGAAACACACACAACTTCTCAGAATGACTGGTGACACAAATTTCTCTTGTACTGATGTCAGACCCCAGCCCCACTTCTTCATAACTCACCATGGGGTATCCTCCACTAAAATGATCTCATGGGGCTGATCAGGGGTTCTTGATCACCTTTCTCTTCAATGATGAGGAGAGCACCACCCAGAGGGTTGATGTAGCATGGATGAAAGAACTGAAAGCAAGTTGTGGGGAGGTGGAGGGGGTACTCTGTGCTGTGTTTGCTAACAAGATGGAGTCAGAGGAAGGGAAACTGGCCAAGTTCAGCCAATATTGTCATCCACCCTCTAGTATTCCTTCTTTTCAGGGGGCTACTGGGGGATCACACCTGGCAATGCTCAGGTGTAACTACTGTCTCTGTACTCAGAAGTAACTTCTGGTGGTTCTCAGGGAACTAAATGGGATGCTGGGATTGAACCCAGGTCAGCTGTGTGCAAGACAAGAGCCCTACCCACTGTGCTATCTCTCTGGCCCCTAGTCTTCCTTCATTATGTAGACATTTTTGAGGTTTTTCTTTTCCAATAAAAAAGGACGTTTTGAAGATCATTAAAAGAACTTGCTTTTAGATTTTAACGGATTGTCAATTCAGGCAGCAGAAAGTAGTTTATAGGGGGTAAAAATCCAACATTCAAATAATACTGGTTCTGAAAGAGAATATAAAGGTAGAAATTACAAAAAAAAAGAGAATGTTCCAGAGCTAAGAATGATGAATGGATGCATGGAAAGAATGGCCCATCACAAAAGACAGAAATAAACTAGAGCTAAAACAGACATCTCTGAACAATGGAAAAAGAAAAAATATTCAAAAAATTTTCAAAGTGTGTCAGGAGAGCAATGATCATCTGAAAGGGAGCAGGAGTTTGAGTGAATTTAGATTTTTTGTTGGTAATCCGTCAGGGAGAACATATGGACCATTACTTTCAGTAGTCAGCTGGGGGATGTTCCAACCCACAGTTTCTCATTTGGCCAAACTGCCAAACATGATGCCAGTTTCATTTTTTTTTAAATTCAGCTAGGCGAGGTCCTAAACATTTACCACCACGTGTACAATGCTGCCAAATGACCAAACTAAAATCAGCATTTGGCTGAAACAGAAAATTGCACCATGCAATGTACTTCTTGAATATATGAGTTCATCATAAATTTACTTTTGGAGGCATTGGGGGACTCCAAGCAGCATTGAGGAAGTCTGGGAACCCCAACAGCAAGTCTCGGTCAATCAGATCCATGGTTAAAGGACTTTGGACTCTCCAGGACCATGTGGAGTTATGCTGGTGAACCATGTTGTACCAGGGATCAAATCTGGGTTGACCTCATACTAGCCATGCACTCTAACAATAACACTATCTCCTGGCCCCAGAAACTACATTTTTAAAAGTTTTCTTATTACCATAACTTTAATGTGAAGTTTTAGAGGTCGATTTTTATTTTTATTTTTTGCTTTTTGGGTCATACCCGGCGATGCACAGGGGTTACTCCTGTCTCTGCTCTCAGGAATTACCACTGGCAGTGCTCAGAGGACCATGTGGGATGCTGGGAATCGAACCCAGGTCGGCTGCAGGCAAGGCAAATGCCCTACCGGCTGTACTATTGCTCCAGCCCCTGGAGGTTGATTTTTTTTTTTTTTTGGTTTTTTGGGTCACACCCGGCGATGCTCAGGGGTTACTCCTGGCTTATGCACTCAGGAATTACTCCTGGCGGTGCTCGGGGGACCATATGGGATGCTGGGAATTGAACCTGGGTCGGCCATGTTGGCTGCGTGCAAGGCAAATGCCCTACCCGCTGTGCTATCACTCCAGCCCCTGGAGGTTGATTTTTAAAGCCACGCAGGAATAGTCATTTGTCAGTGCTTCAGGCTGCTGGATTATGCCTGTGTTCATTGTTTATCCTCAAACAGACGCTCACTCTCAACAGAGGTTTGCTGCAAAAACAAGATGGTTTTTCAGTCTTCTTTTCAGTGCAAAATATTGTAATAGTTCTCCCTTGCTGTTACTTTTCTCTTCCTCAATAATATCTGAGGCATTGCTTATTGAGTTTTAAATTCCTACCTTAAGATATGGGTGCTTATGAAGACCATATCCAGCTGAAGATGTCCCACACGTTGAATTAATGCATTGATGGGATATTTTCGCAATGAAGCTTCAGGACTTTGTTGCCAGATAAATGTTTGTTCGTCTGTTTTTTTAATCTCACATAAGCTAGTCTGGACTCAGAATAACAAAATATGTGGAAATGTTCATCTATAGCTAAGATGATTTGCATTCATATCCGTTTCAGATCATGCCTGAGAAGAATGAGAGGAAGAGATTTTCAAAGAGCTTCATTGAAGAAGCAGTGGTTCTTGCAAAACCCTCTGATTAGATTTCTTCTTTAGCAGATTCCAGCAGATAAATTCATTTCTCTGTGATCAGCTCCTGGGTATTGGTCAAATAATGACTTAATATTGTATATTCCTGTAAATAATAGTAAATTGATGGTGCTGACGTCAGCTTAGTGTTATTGTGACAATATTATGTCATTCTTAAAAGTCAAGTCATGAGACCAGAGAGATGTACAGAGGTCAAGGTGCTTGTCTTGCATGCAGTCAAATCGGGTTCGATCCATGGCATCACAATGTAGCCACTGAGCCCTGCCAGGAGTGATCCCTGCACTCAAAGCCTGGAGTAGCCTAGATGATGATGTCACTCACATTTAGTCTATACAGAGCCAAACAAGGGAATAGAAAACCACTCACACCAATTGTAAACTAAAATTACCTCAATTGGTAAAATGAAATCACACACAAAGCAGGAGGTGGCCAAAAAAATGGAAAATTAAGTTCCTTACCTTCTACAAAGAAAACTCATCATGACTCCTCCTCACACCGACAGTTCTGGTCCCCAACGGTGTGGAGTTTTCCTCCCACAGATAAATTTTCCAATGCCAGAGGGTCACCTACAATTTTTTAAGTTCTGACACTGTCTACCTGGAGTTCTCATCAGACACCAGAGGCTCAGTCACACAAGACTGTCCCCGCTCCATACACAGATTCCCCCACAGATCAGTCTGATTTGGCCTCAAATCCAAGTCCCCACCACCCCACCTTAGGTTTGATAATCTGCTCTACTGGCACATATGACTCAGGGAAATGTAATCCAGTCTGTTAGACACTGAAGGATGTGATAGACAAAGGATACAGGTGAATGGCTGTGCAAAGGAATTCATGAAGTGGTCTGGGAGGGAGATTGGCACATAAACTCTGTCCCCGTGAGTTGTACCATTCTCCCATTCATGGATGTACTCAACAACCTGGAAGCTCTCTAAACATCATAGCTAAAAGACCTTTACAGAGGCTTCATCCAATCAGAATGATGGATTATAAACTCAAATCTGTAGCTCCTCCCCTCTCCCTTCTCCCCTTGTGGAAATGGGACTTTGCACAAGTTCTAATTTCCAGTCTTTCTGATGACCAGCCACCATCTTGAAGCTATCTGACAGCCGAGGTTCATCTCATTAGAGAAAAACACATTTCTGTCCACTTATGAAATTATCAGGGGTTTCATTTGTTTGTTTATTTGGGGGCCAAGCCTGGTGATGTTCAGGGCTTACTCCTGGCTCTGAGTTCAGGAATTACTCCTGGTAGGGCTCAGGGGACCATATGGGATGCTGGGAATCAAACCCAAGTTGGCTGTGTGCAAGGCAAATGGCCTAACCTGTTGTACTATTTCTCCGACCCCAAAAATTCTAAGGGTTTTAGGGTCTATGGCAGGAGCTGGAATCAATGAGCAAATATTAGGACAAGAGATTCTGCTCATACCTCTATTGCAGAGGAGTTTGAAAAGATTTTCGGAGCACTAGCCAGAAGCCAGGGATGAAGGTTCAAATACATACAGATATAATATTGTGATATACTTATTATATTGCAATGATAACTATGTCACTTATTATATACTTTACAAATCACAAATCATCCTATTATTCGTCGATTGCCTCGAGCAGGCCCCAGTAACGTCTCCTTCATCCTAGCCCTGAGATTATATTCAAGGCTCTTTAGGAGAATGAGACCCATCATTGTTACTGGTATTTGGCATATTGGGTACGCCACGGGGAGTTTGCCAGACTCTGCCGTGTGGGCAGGCTACATTCGGTAACCTGCCAGTTTGTCCGAAGTAGGAATGAGATAATAAGATGTTATAATAAGTTGTTGTGCGGCCACGAATGCGGCCACGCAGTTCTGGGAGCTGGTTTTTAAAGTCTCTGAGTCTTGGCCATTGATGGGATTACACGGTGCCAGGGGGCCAGTTGGTGGGTGTGACCCCCGCCTACTGGAATTTGGAGGATCTGGGTGGAGGATGCTTGGCCCAAATCCGAGTAGGCTTGGAGATCTCAGCCCTGGCACCCGCGTGACTTTGTCCCTCTGCCAGTACCTTCATGTGTGCAGAGAGTGGTCTCAGCATGGTGGTGGCTGGTCCTGGAGGTCTTTGGCTGCCGGAGCCCTGGTCGGGGCGGGGAGGAAAGCTCAACCCGCTCATATACTTATTAAATATTATACTTAGAATAGTATTATACTTACTCATCACAGTATCCTATATCACAGTATTATATCATATTTTGGAAGTAGCCTTGGAGCACCACGTGTGGCCCTACACTGCCCCCTTCCAAAACAAGAAAGAATAAGAAACACGAGTTCTAACTTATGAGAAGGAGGAAGACAATATCCAAATGATGATGTCACAAGATTTCAGAATGGCCCCTGTGCAACAGATACAGGGAGCAGCATGCATGGAGCACTTGCTAAACGAGAGACAGGGCTCTGGAGAGCCGAGACAACACATGATATATCTGGAACACTGAAGGGAGTTTCAGGTGCATTCGTTTTAAGCATCTAGAAAACTGTTGTAAATATAAACGGTATGAAGTTTTTCTAGCTATTCCTGGAACCAAAGAAAGACGAACACTGTGATTTCACTCAGATGTGGTACATAGCAAAACAAAACAAATGAACTAAATAAATCAAATCCAAATGTTTAGGCTATAAGACTGATGTAATGATTACCAGAAAAGAAGGGAACAGAGGGTATGGAAAGAGAGGGGCAGAGGGGGTTCACTGCATGGCAAAGGGATGATGAGTAAGTATAATATTTAATATTGACTCTAAGGGATGAACATAGTATCACGATCACGATCATCTTGTTGTTCGTCGATTGTCTCGAGCAGACACCAGTAACGTCTCCTTCTACGTAGCCCTGAGATTTTAAAGGAGCCATTTCAATGCTCTTTCAGGATTAGGAGGATGAGACCCATCACTGTTACTGGTATTTGGCATGTTGACTACGACACGGGAAGTTTGCCAGACTCTGCCATGCGGGCAGGATACTTTTTGTAGCCTGCCAGGTTCTCCAAAGGAAAGATAATAAGATGAGCGCCGTTCCGAAGGGACGTGAAACATAGTATAATGTTGAGAAATGCTGTTTTATTTATGCGCACATGGAGCTGAGGTGATGGTACAGCTTGTAGGGTGCTTGTCTCCCATGCAGCCCACCCGTTAAATTCCCAGCATCTCTTTTGGTCCCCTGAGCACCACCAGCAGTAATTCCTTAATGCAGAGCCAGGAGTAAACCCTGAGCATCCCTAGGGATGGTCCCCAAACAAACAAAAAACTATTGTGCACACCTGAACTCTTTCACCGGATCTCCCCAAACTAAAGTATTTATAAGGTGTTTTTCAGCCCCTCCCCATAAAAGGATAGCAAACCTGAACCTTTATAATGCTATAATAAACTGTTGCCTTAACAAAAATTATAAAAATATGCCAAGGAAAGTAACTGGACACGCACAAAAAAAGGACATGTTATAGGAATTCAATTAGATACAGTTTGAAAAGAGGTGAAACTAATGAGGCTAATAGAAATCAGGTCAATAGTTTTTTTTTGCTTTTTGGGTCACACCCGGCGATGCTCAGGGGTTACTCCTGGCTCATGCACTCAGGAATCGCTCCTGGCGGTGCTCAGGGGACCATATGGGGTGCTGGGAATTGAACCTGTGTCAGCCATGTTGGCTGCATGCAAGGCAAACGCCCTACCCGCTGTGCTATCGCTCCAGCCCCAGGTCAATAGTTTTAGTTGCCCAGGATATGAAATTAACTTAAAAGGAGCCAAAGGTAACTTTCTGGAGTGATAGAAATGTCCTATGTCCTTTTTGTTTGTTTGTTAATTTTCTTTTGGAGAGAGGGTGGACCATACCCAGTGGTGCTCAGGGCCTACCCCTGGTGGGCTCAGGGGATCTTATAGGGTGCTGGGTGTTGTACCTGGCTTATCCACTTGCAAGACAGCACCCTACTGTACTATTGCTCTGATTCCCAGATGTTCCATACCTTAATGTGCATGTCCTGAAAGTCATTAAGTTTGAACATTTCGCTGCATGAAGTGAAATGCATAAAGATCGTATCTCAATTAAAACAAGCTCAAATGACTTGAAAAAAGTGTGGGGTTTGGCAGTGGACCCTTTAAACATCAACGTATATAAGAACCACCTGGACACTTGTTTGAAAACTCAGATCTGGAGAGACATTTCTGGAGGTATAAAGTACTTGCCTCCTCTTTACAATAGCCAGAAACTGGAAGAAACCTGAGTGCTCAAGAACAGATGACTGGTTAAAGAAACTTTGGTACATCTACACAATGGAGTACTATGTAGCTGTTAGAAAAGATGAAGTCATGAAATTTACATACAAGTGGTACAACATGGAAAGTATCATGCTAAGCGAAATGAGTCAGAAAGAGAGGGATACACATAGAAAGATTGCATTCATCTGGGGGATATAAAGTAACAAAATATGAGATTAATACCCAAGAATAGCTGAGATCAGCACCAGGAGGATTACTCCATAGCTTAGTGGCCAGCCGGGCATTCTAGAGGAAAGGGCAGCTCAGACAGAGAAGGGAGCACCAAATAAAGGGTGTTTGGAGGATCCTCCCAGGAGGGGAGATGCATGTCGAAAGTAGACTATGGACTGAACATGTTTGCCACTCAATGCCTCTTTTGCAGACCACAACACCCAAAAGGAGAGAGAGAACACAGGGGATTGCCCTGCCACAGAGGCAGGGGGGGACGGGGGGATGGGGGTGGGGGGGATATTATCCATGGTGGTGGAAAATGGGCACTGGTGGAGGGATGGGTATCTGATCATTGTATAATCAAAACCCAAGCACAAAAAATTGTAAATCTACAACTGTACCTCATGGTGTTTCACTAATAAAAAAAAAAAAGAAAAATAAAGTACTTGCCTCGCACATGGCGGACTCCAGTTTTGATTCCTGGCACCACAATGTTCCCTACACACCACCGGTGGTAACCTTTGAGCAGACCTGGAGACAGCATTCCAAGAACCCCTGGGTGTGGCCCAACTCTTGCCACAAATAAGAAATGAAAACTCAGATCCTGGGGTCACGGAGATAGCTAAACAGGCCAGGGTGTGGCCTTACTCGGGCTAACTTCCGAGCTCCACATGACCCTGTCCCTAGACCCCAGTACAGCCCTGGGGGCCTTTAAGAGCGTAAGTATGACGCTGAGCGCTTCCAGGCAAGTACCCCTAAGAAAGTGACCCCTAAGAATCCTGAGCACCAGCTAGGGGGCCTTTCCCACTCAGCCCCTCAGATGAACAACCCTAAAATGCATTTGGTTTGCAGTGGTGCCAGGGGGCTGCAGGTTTAGCTAAGCGCTCAGGCTGTTCCCAGGCTGGGAAAACCCGAGCCTGATTTGGGGAAATGTTGCTTAAAATGACTTGTTGCATCTCCTTTCTCCCTTCTTGCCTCTAGCATAGACTTCTCCTGGCAATCATGCCACCGTGGCAGGCAGGGGGACTCAGAACACAGTGCTCTCACCTCCAACCGAGAGAGAAGAGGGACAGCTCATCATGTCACCCACTTTATTCACGAATCACGAATCACGACCATCCTGTTATTCGTCGATTGCCTCGAGCAGGCCCCAGTAACGTCTCCTTCATCCTAGCCCTGAGATTATATTCAAGGCTCTTTAGGAGAATGAGACCCATCATTGTTACTGGTATTTGGCATATTGGGTACGCCACGGGGAGTTTGCCAGACTCTGCCGTGTGGGCAGACTACATTTGGTAGCCTGCCAGTTTGTCCAAAGTAGGAATGAGATAATAAGATGTCATAATAAGATGTCGCGCGGCTACGCAGTTCCGGTAGCTGGTTTTTATAGTCTCTGGGTCTTGGCCATTGATGGGACTACACGGCGCCAGGGGGCCAGTTGGTGGGTGTGACCCCGCCTACTGGAATACTCGGATGGGGGCCGGGCATCCTCCACCCAGACCCACTTTATTATATGGGGATATTCTCTCCCGGGGAGCCTTTCGAGGTGCCAGTGAGGAAAGTACAGACTGAGTGCCTGGGGTGTGTGAATAAGCAGGGTATGGAGAGAAGACACTGCCTCCTCCTCCAGGCAGGCCACATTCTAGCCCTACACTGAGCTCAACTCCTCTTGGCACCGACTCTGGGGGTCCCATAGATCTCAGGAAGGGACACTGTGGGTGTGTCAGCCAGAACCCTGTGGATCATGCACTTGACATAAAATCAGCTTTTACCCTCAAACACACAGAGTCCTCATCCACTGCACCGCCTCCGAAGTTACGACCATGTCTGCTTCACGATGAGCAGCAAGCGTGGCAGGGACTGTGATCCTGTTTCATTCGTGGTGATGCTCTGAACCCTGGGCCAGCACCGTGTGGCTCAGACGCATTCCGCCCCCATCCTCCAGGGTTGCCCTTGACTGGACACACCTTGGCATGAAGACACTAGGCTTTCACCCGCCCCCGCAGGAGTTCCTGCCCCGCACCCCCAGCTGTCAGGCTGTCTGCCAGCTCTACCTCCAAGCCACACCAGCAGTCAAACCAAACCAGGGGGCAAAGTCATTTCAAAGTGCTCTGTGCAGTGGGAGCATCTCGGGTGCCCAGAGGTGGCCTCCCGGTTCTCCAAGGCTCTGTTGGCAGGTTGGATGCTTCCAGAGCGGAGACCAGTGTGTGAGGGAGAAGCTGCGCTCAGGCTGCCAGTACTGGCTCTGCCCTGCGAGAGGAAACTCACTGTCCAAAGCCCTTCTGGGTGCTCCTGGGCTCGGTGCCTCCACCTCGCAGCTCTGCAGAGGAATCTCCTTTGCATCTCGCAGCTGAGCATCTGAGATTCAGAGGTTCGGTAGCTGCAGGACACGGCACTCAGCAGAATGGATCGGGGTACATCTGCTTTCAGAGTTGTGTTTCTCCACCAGTGTTCCCGTGGCTCCTTATCTCAGTGAGCGCGGCTCATGTGGGTGGCTGCGAGACTCTGAGGAACAGCCGCAGTTGCAGAGAGTTCCAAGGAAACGTCCCAGCCACAGGCCTGGGTTAGGGCATTATCTCCCCTCCACAGAAACGCCTGGAAAGCTCCGGCCGTTGGCTTTCAGCATCACTGTCCTCATCGTCATCATCATCGTCATCATCGTCAAGCGTTATGGCTTGCTCTGATGAAACTGGGGCACACCCTCTTTTATTTGAACTTGCCCTACCTCGTAAGGAGGTACTATTATTCTGCCCATTTTTCAGATGGACAAAGTGACGCTCAGAATCCCAGGATGATCCTGGCTCCTGGAGTTTTACTGGCAAGTTCTCTTTGGACCACAGAGGTGGAGTTGGGGGCGAGTGAGGGGGTGGGGGCTTCTCCTCTTCCCTGTCAAATATTTGTGAGTCTGAGTCCTCACTCAGGTAAGAGAGGCAGAAGCCAGGCTGAGTGGCTTACTGAGCATTTGAACCCAGCTTCAGAACAGCAAATATTGATTCAAGAAGGTGCCCAAAGGAGCTGACATTTTTATGGTCGACAAATAAAGCCAGGCCCTTCCCACCCCCACCCCGCCCTGCATCAAAGGTCCTTTTCTCTCCACAGCTGCCAGGCCTCCTTGCTGTCCTTTGCGTCTAGAAGAGAAGGAAGAACTGGTGGGAAATGTCTCCAGGAGCCAGCCTGACGTCATCACTTCACCTTTAGCGAGGACAGAGAGCCCCAGGTCCAGGGGTGGGACCTCAAGCCTGCCAGAGTCCCTGGGGCAGAGCAGAACCTGGAACCTGAGCCCTGAAAAACAACAGATATGCTTCCAGCTCAGTGCCCAGCACAGAGTGCTCCCCGCTTCCTGCAGCCTGGGCCCACAGGAGGAGGACTGGAGCCTTCGAGATAAGTGAGAGGAGAACAGGGAACAGCCTTGGCCCGGATCTTCTGGTGCAAGGTGAGGGTACAGGCTGGCTGCAGAGTGAGTGCTTACGTCAGGACTGCCCTGTACAGCCCGAGTTCCTCAGCATGGAATACTCTCGTCCTCGCCCTTAAGGGAGCGTCACCTGTCACTCACCACTGAGCTTACCTGCCACCTCTACAGGAAAAGTCTCCGAGTCCCTCCCCCGGGGCAGCTGACAGCTGGGCTCCTTCTTTGCCAGTGGGCACAGCACATTGGCTATCAATCAGGATCAGGAGCAGGGGCAGGATTACTCTTTGGGTGCTTATCTTCAGGTCTTGGCAGATCCTCACTCAGCTCTCCTGGGATTGGAGGGCGCCCCCCCTCGCTGTGCTGTGAGGACTCCAGGAGCGAATTTAGCTGCCTCTGGACCAGGGATGAAAGCAGCACTCAGACCCCTGGTGGGAGTGAGGCTGATGGTGCCGACCCCTCCACGGCCAGCTCAGTTGCTCTCTATATGTGTGTATCCCTCCCCCTGAAGTTTACTCTGCTGGGGGGCGGCCCTGCGGGGGGAGAAGGGTGCCAGGAAAGCAGGAAAGCCAAGCCTGGGACCACGCAGCCCTGCATGCTGTGGTGTGGTGCAGTGAGCTCCGGGCAGAGACGCGTGATGCCTGCTGAGAGGAGTACATCCCCAGGATCACCTGTGCAAGGCCCTCGGGATGCTGTCTCGTCCCTCCAGGGCAGTTCTGCACCTCAGACGATGATGGGTGGGCTCAGGGGGCCAGCTCAGGGGCCATCCTCCCACCTTCCCACTCAAGGCCTGCGTGCCCAGCTACACGCCTGCATCTGTCTACTCATGCCCAAGTCTCAGGCAGCAGGAAAGGTGGCCAGTCGTGAATCTTTAGGAAGAGAACTATGGGGTGGGGGTGGGGTGTCTATCTCCATCAGCCTGACCTTTGCTGGGTGGTCTTTGAGGTCCTCACATGGGAAATGGCGTGTCTAGAAAGATGCATGGATCAAAAGAAAGAGGGAGAATGGACACATTAGAGGTCTGTGATCTACTGTCCCACCCTGCATGCTTAGAATCCTGGGGATGTGGCTCAGCAGTAAAGCACCTGCCTGAGGTACCGAGTTCCCAGCACCAGCTACCCCACAAGTGCATGATCCCTGCTACAGTGCTGAGGGGGTCCCCAGCACCTCTGCCTGTCACAGCAACAGTAAGGGGAAGGGAGGGGAAAGAAATGAATCCAGTGAGTGTCCCCACCACATACACACACACACACACACACACACACACACACACACACACACACACACGTTGCTCACACAGTGCCCCAAGCCAGCCTCAGGGGATATTTCCTCAGCCCCAGCACCTGCTTCCAGGACGAACCCCCACCTCTTTCCAGGCCGCCTCCTTCTTGGAACCAAGGGCTGCAGTCCAGCACAGCCGAACGTTCTTTCCAGAGCATCTGATGGCTCCGACACTCAGCAAATCACTCCACCTCTTGACTCTCCATTTCCTCATTCCAAAGAGAGAAATAGAAGTGATGCTTCTCAAATGGAGCTCTGCCCTCAGAGAACGGTTCTGAAATCGGCCCGAAGGGTCCCTGACATGCAAGAGATCGTCGGAGTTTGCTATCATCAGAGGGTCCAGCTTCAGTGCTTTGCTCGTTAGGAAGAATCTGATAAACTCACGGCCTCTGCGGCGTCTGACCTGGCTCATGTGCTGTCACGATCCCCTACGAATGTGACTGATCCATCAAGACCTTCTGCACGCGAGGCAGATGCAGCCCCACAAGCAACCTCCTTTTTCCCCACCCCCCCTTTTTTTTATTAGTAAAACACCATAAGGTACAGTTGTAGATTTACAAATTTTTGTGCTTGGGTTTCGATTATACAATGATCAAACACCCATTCCTCCACCAGTGCCCATTTTCCACCACCATGGATCCCAGTATCCCTCCCACACCCATCCCCTCTTCCCACCCTGCCTCTGTGGCAGGGCATTCCCTTTTGTTCTCTCTCTCCTTTTGGGTGTTGTGGTCTGCAAAAGATGCATTGAGTGGCAATCATGTTCGGTCCATAGTCTACTTTCAACATGCATCTCCCCTCCTGAGAGGATCCTCCAGACACCCTTTATTTGGTGCTCCCTTCTCTATCTGAGCTGCCCTTTCCCCTAGAATGCCCGCTGGCCTCTAAGCTATGGAGTAATCCTCCTGGTACTGATCTCGGCTATTCTTGGGTATTAATCTCCTATTTTGTTACTTTATATCCCCCAGATGAATGCAATCTTTCTATGTCTATCCCTCTCTTTCTGGCTCATTTCACTTAGCATGATATTTTCCATGTAGTACCACTTGCATGTAAATTTCATGACTTCATCTTTTCTAACAGCTACATAGTACTCCATTGTGTAGATGTACCAAAGTTTCTTTAACCAGTCATCTGTTCTCGGGCACTCAGGTTTTTTCCAGATTCTGGCTATTGTAAAGAGTGCTGCAATGAACAAACAAGTGGAGATGTCACTTCGACTATACATTTTTGCCTCTCTGGGATATATTCCCAGGAGAGCAACCTCCTCTAGAAAGCCTCCCTGGTTCAAGCCCTGCCACGATCCCAAAGCAACTCACACATGCCCGTCATGCCGTTTTTTTTTCTCTAAAGAGTGGTCCCTGGGAGTGGGTGGCATTCATGGTGAGTCATGGTCCAGTGCGAAATGTGGGGTTAATTGGGTTCAGGTCATCGGGGCTCCAGTGCTGGTGCTTAGGGGCCATACAGTGCTAGGATGTTCTCTCCCCAAAGTGCTCTCCCTGGCCCCTCTCCTTGCCTTAGTAACACCAGATTGCGATCCCCATCAGCATCCCAGTGAGGCGTAGGACCCCCTGAAGCAGAAATGGAGCTCCCTCTCTCCCTGAGCTAGGCCTATGCCTTGACATCACAGATATTCACAAAATGAGAGTCTTGGCCCTGTGGGACAGCAAATAGGGGTGGTGTTTGGAGAATGAGTGGTGGGGCCTTCTTAGGAAAGACTGATCCTGGCCTCTAGGGAATCAGGACAAGTCAGTCGATTTTACGGGTTCCAAGACCGTGTCAGTTCCCGGAGCTCCCCCGAACCTGCGGCTCCCATTTCCAGCACAGTTCCAGCGTAGCAGCTACCAGATGGAGCCATGCAGGTGCTCGAGCTCTGCCCTAGCTATGCGTGACCTGGGTGGCAGCACTTCACAGGGGGAGTGGTTAGTCCACAGAGGCCACTGTGGTATGGAGCATAAAGACCGGCCCTGCAGCAATCCTTGGGACATGCTGCCAGTTGTGATCACAGACCCAGCAGCCCGAGGCTGACCTCTCAGTGTCCCTGCTCTCTGTGACGTCGAGGTTGGGTCTGTATGCTCAGTGAGCAGACACAGTGCAAGAGGGAGCAGTCGGGAGTGCAGGGGCCTCTGTGCTCTTCCCCTCTGATTCCTGATGCATCATAGGTCCTAAAAAGTCAGAATTAGGCTAAAGGGAGTGTGTGTGTGTGGGGGGAAGGGCAGGATAGCACCTTGGGGACCCAATCTAGATTTTGTAGCCATTTAATAGATGCTGAATCTACTTTGTGACTCCCTGCAAAGGTTCCCAGGTGGCAGCCTCGAAGTCCAGGCCTGTTTTTGTCCACCCTCCCCCCAGCCCCCCATGAGAATTTGGTCCTTATACTCCAAGCCCAACACTATTTACCTACACCAGATCCAGGTCCAAAGTGCAAGTGTCACTGAAGAACGACAAGTGGTAACAGTTAAATATGGAAATCGTCCCATGATGCAAGCTGAAAGTCGAGCGCAGAGCAGAGGGTGAAGAGAGGAGCAAACACGGGCTCTGAATCCTGGAACACGGGCTCCTGTCAGTCACAGGGACGCGAAGCTGCTGGTGTCGGCACCCGCAGGACTCAAGAATGAGACTCTGTCTGGGGGGCCTGGAACACTGGCAAATCACGGCCATCCCCAAACCCTGGGGGTTTCAGCATGTGATGGGGAGGGGTTTCTGCTAGGCCCGGATTGTGCTCTGACTTTATCTGGCACTAACTCCCATGGGTTACTCTAAGCAGAAATCCTGGTTCCAAGGGGATAGGCATAGAACGACCAACTGCATAACACGCCAACATCGACCCAAAGTGCTTATTTCCCTGTATCCTCATCAGCATAGAAAGTGAACATTTCTAGGTCATTACCAGTATGGGGGCTGGAGTGATAGCACAGTGGATAGGGCATTTGCCTTGCACGAGGCTGACCGGATATCGATTCCTCCACCCCTCTCGGAGAGCCCGGCAAGCTACCGAGAGTATCCTGCCCGCATGGCAGAGCCTGGCAAGCTCCCTGTGGCGCATTCAATATGCCAAAAAACAGTAACAACAAGTCTCACAATGGAGACGTTACTGGTGCCCACTCAAGCAAATTGATGAACGACAGAACAGTGCTACAATGCTACCAGCATGGAGCAGGAGCGGTGGTGCAGGGCTTGGTTAGAAAATTACCTCAATGCAGCTGACCTGGGTTCAGTGCCTGGCATCGTGTATGTTCCCTCAAGTGTCACCAAGGAGTGATCCCTGAATGCTGAGCCAGGAATAAGCCCTGATAAACTCCCCCCCAGATTCCCCCCCCCCCAAAAAAAAAGTGCCCTATTAGGAAGCTGGTCTGCAGGTTTAAGGTTAAGGGGGTGGGTGAGTGGGGCAGCCATGGACCTTTCCTGCAGTTGTGGGGCCTCAGGCATCAGTTTCTTCATCTGTGGAATACTCGGAACACCTCACGGAATTGCTGTGAACTTTGAACATATTCAGGTAAGCCTCAGGGAACACAGAAAATTCTCTCTAAATGTATTCTCCCATTTCTTTGACTGTCACTGTCCTTCAGTTGTTCATCAATTTGCTTGAGTGGGTCCAGTAACATCTCCATCGTGAGACTTATTACTGTGTTTGGCATATTGAATACATCACGGGTAGCTTGCCAGGCCTGGCTGTGCGGGTGAGATACTCTCAGTAGCTTGCCGGGCTCTCCGAGAGGGGCGGAAGAATCGAACCAGGCTCAGCCGGGCCGGCTTCGCACAAGGCAAACGCCCTACCGCTGTGCTATCGCTCTAGCCCATTTCTTTGGCTAATAACCATTTTAATTACCTATTTTATTATTCTCTGACCTTAGCTTATGTTCTATGACTTCAGATGATCTCTTTTGTTTTGTTTTGGGGCAGTATTTACTCCTGGCTCTGTGCTCAGGGATCACTCCTGGTGGGCTTGGGGGCCCATATGGAGTGCTGAGGATTGAACCTGGGTCACCTGTGTGCAAGGCAAGTGCCCTACCTGTTGTCTATATTTATGAATTATAGGGATACCAGGTTCTTAACACCAGATCTGCTTTTGAATTATAATAGGGATACATGGTTTTTGATGCTAGATTTGCTTTGCAATTGCCTCAGAGCTTTAGAAACTCAACTTAGACTCATCGGTTGGCCTTCATGACTAGTGTTCCTCAGATTTATTATCCCAAGGAACTGGGGTGCAGATAAGTTAGTTGGCTTTAACATTGTCACCTACTTGCTAATTTTGCTCAAGGTTCAGACATAAATGTAAATATTTATGCATGCAGTCATGCGTATCTTTCTTTCGCTTTGTTGTTTCTTTAGCATCCTTTGTGAGTAAGGGTGGTTCTTTTCCACTCAAGCACTCACACCTTTCTTCTGGTTTCCTGCATGGGCTTCATCTATCAGTTCCTGCATGCTTCAACAAACCTGCTGGGTTTCTGTTTCCCAGAATGGGGGACTGAGGCTAAATCAGAGTTTCCAAAGTCTTCTGAGATGCTTTGTGGAAAAAGTGTTTCCTGCTCAAAAAAATTTTTGGAAAATACACGCTAATATGTGAGACATACTGAGATATAGTTTAGTAAAGCGAGCTGACATACTCAGTCCACACCTGGGACTGCTGCCCAGGACCAGGGAAAACCCATGTCCACACACAACTCCTAAATTTTTATACGTACTAGTCAAGAGATGGGGACTTTCCAACTGCCTATGGACTGAGGACTAGAATAACAAAATAAAATATCCATACATTGGAATAGAATGACAATGGAGTGGAGTCTACACAATAGAATTGAAAAGGGCAGAAGGTTTGCACACAGCTGACCCAGGTTTGATCCCTGCCACCTTATATTGTCCCTCAAGTCTGCCAGGAGTGATCCCTAAGTATAGAGCCAGACAAGTGTAAGCCCCCAAAAACACACACACAAGAAAAAAAAAGAAAGGATGATTTATGCTAAACATAAACACACCTGGAAATGGAAGAGAAGGCTACACCGCATAATTCTACCGACGATTAATTCTCACATTAAGAAAATCTTGAGAAATCAGAGTTGAGATTAGGGTCATCTGGTGAAATGGAATGAAGAGGAATTGAGGAACAATTGCTGAAGGCCAGGATTCCATTTTGGGGGTGATAAAACTTGCAGAGTCTGGCAAACTCCCCGTGGCGTACCCAATATGCCAAATACCAGTGACAATGATGGGTCTCATTCTCCTAAAGAGCCTTGAATATAATCTCAGGGCTAGGATGAAGGAGAAGTTACTGGGGCCTGCTCGAGGCAATCGATGATTAACAGGATGATTTGTGATTTGTGTGAAAACTGTTCTGGATTAGATTGAGCTAATGGTGCCCCAATTCTGTGAACATCCAGCTGGTCGTAGAATAATACTATTTTGTTCACACCATTTCTCATCTCATAATCGTGTTGATGAGAAAAAAATAAATTCCAGCTGATGGTTTTCTTATGGGAAGTTTCACTTACAATGATAATTTCCTAGAACCTCTGATGACCTTGGCAAGGGTTTACTGGACTGAAAACAACTGATCTATAAGCATTACAGAGTTAAATTTTATGGTGTGTAAATTATATTTCATAAAACTAAAAAGAGAGTAAGACACAGGGAGGAAGAGGAGATCTTAAGTCACTGAAAGAATTGTGTGCTTTCCCCTGTATTGCAAACCATAATGCACAAAAGGAAAAGGAGAGAGAGAGAGAGAGAGAGAGAGAGAGAGAGAGAGAGAGAGAGAGAGAGAGAGAAGGGTGGGGTGTTGGGAGATGGTGTTGGGGAAAGAGGGGACTTTGGTGGTGGGAAATGTGCACTGGTCGAAGGATGGGTGCTAGATCATTGTGTGACTGAAACCCAGTTATGAACTGCTTTGTAATGGTCTATCTCACGGATATTCAATTAAAAAAATAATGTGAATTCATGACCAATTCAATCAGTTTAATCAATGGCTGAATAAGTAGAAGTACTCCTACGTTTGAAAAAAGGAAAAAAAATTGGGTGTTTCCCAAGATATTTTTGGTAGATCTTTACATTTTGTTTCCTTCACTGAAAACAATGGCCCAGAGCGCCACTTTGTACCTGTTGTCATGATACAAAGACAATTCCACAATTCCACAGAAATTCCACACTGGCCCCTCACGGCTTCTCCAGGAAGAGAATAAGGCAGTAGAAATGAAATCTGAGGACCTGCCAGAGAGACTTACCTTGGCCCTGAGTGGTGGAGTCTGGATTTGAATGTTTCTATTAGTTGGGGAACTTTGAACCAGGTTGGCCCAACCACGTGCCCTGGAGTGCCGAGTGACTGTGCTCCAAGATACAGATGTGAGATGTGAGATGTACGTGCTGTGCAAATGTGAGATGTTTGTGCTAGCCTCTGAGGTCTGGGAGAGTCACACCATGTCCACTTCCTTTGAGGTTGGAACCACACCCATCAGCAAAGGACAGAGATCTTTGCATTTCTTCTAGTAACGATGCAAAATAGTGCAGAGCAATTTTTCATAATGCTTTTTGGCCATCTGCATTTCTTCTTTCAGGAAATTCCTGTTCATCTCTTCTCCCCATATTTTGATAGGGTTAGATTATTTTTTCTTCTCATAGAGTTCTACCAGTGCTTGATATATCTTGGAGATTAGCCCTTTGTCAGATGAGTGGTAAGCCAACTATCTCTCCCAGTCTGTGAACTGGCTCAGTCTTTTTGGGAAGATATTATGGAAATTACTCCCCTCCCAAAACTTAGGACTTGAGTTTACATATGATCCAGCAATCCCACTTCTGATAATATACCCCAAGTGCCCAAAAACATATACAAAATAGACATATGTACATCTATGTTCATTGAAGCACTATATACAGTAGCCCAAATATGGAAACAACCCAAATGCCGATGAACAGATGACTAAAGAAACTATGGTATATATACACAATGAAACTTCTCATCCATAAGAAAAGAGAAAGTCATGCAATTCGCTGTCATGCGGACAGATCTAGAGAGTATCATGTCGCATGAAATCAATCAGAGGGAGAGGAACAGACTCAGAATAATCTCTCTTTTTAAATTTTATTTTGGGGTCCCACCCTGCAATGCTCAGGGGTTATTCCTGGCTCTGCACTCAGGAATTCCTCCTGGCAGTGCTGGGGAACCATATGGGAAGCCAGGGATTGAAGTCGGGTCAGCCGCATGCAAGGCAGACGCTCTACCCACTATGCTATCGCTCCAGCCCCAGAATAAGCTCTCTTATAAGTGGTATTTAAAGAAACCACATAGGGGAATATCAAATGACTAATGGCAATAGAAATGAAGAGCAGAACTGGTCTTCGGTAGGAAGCTTGGCACTGAGGCAGGGGAGAGGGGGATAAATTAAGGAAGGGAACACTAGGACAATGGGGAGGGACAAGTGCCTGCCAAGGAGGTGAGGTGGGGGATGGGAGGGAAACTGGGAGCAATTGTGGAAGATAGTGGCCATTGGTGAAGATATTGGCACTGGAATACTGTATGCTTGAAACTCAATAATAAATATCTTTGTGACTTTTCAAATTCACAATGATTTACTTTTTAAGACGGAAAATAAGCTCTTAAGTCACCAGAGAGGGGGTGGGCAGCCCCATTTTGCTTACAAGGTGGCCTGGCAACACAGACATAGAACATCCTTTGGGGGTCACTGGATCTTGGGAGTAAGGTAAAGTCAATACTTACACAAAGGGACATGGAGGTACGCCTTATTATTATGTCCATTGTTCAGTGGTCTTTGAAGGGATTATTAAAGGCTATGTGATTCTCAGTCTTGGGTACGAACCTCCTTCAACCGCTTGGTGTTGTTCCTATTTTAATTTATTGAAAAACACAAACGATGCCCCAGTGGCATGCTCACTTATAAATGCAAATGCAACTCTCTCCTTGTTTTCTGGAGGTGGATGGATTCCTCGAAGTGGTATAAATGAACCCGTCTACTACTCTTCATGTGCTGCCAAGAGATTTCTCTGAAAAGAAACCATACCTGTCTCCCAGTGGTGGCACTGAGGACACTCTTGGAAGTGTGTCAGGAACTAAGCTCGGGGCTTCATTCTTTCTCCCATTTCTTGGGGGAACCCTTGAAGTTGGACCCTATTGCGATCTCTGACTTGTGGAAATTGATGTTAACTAGGAACTTGGAAGAGTCAGTTCCCTAGGTGTGTGGAGATTCTCAAGGCACCTTCCCAAGCCCTCGCAGCAAGGCGAGACACTGAATCAAAACTCTTGCCGGTAGCCTCATGCACTGTCATCTTAGGTCTCTTCAGTTTCATGAAGATGCCGTCCTGGTAAGGACTCTGAATCTTGCCATCTGGCCAGCCACCCATCATATCAGAGCATTTTCTCTATAAGTTATGTGGATTCAGTGACTCCGTCCTGATAATCCCGTAAGACAGACTTTATCAGGATGCCTGGTGTGGGCAGTGGGGATGAGGAAACTAAGGCAGAGACAATGAGTAACCTGTGGAAGTAAGGTGGTGAGGAAGTGGTGGATTAGGCAGTGGGTTAGGTTTCAGTCAGTCTGACTCGTCCAAGCCACACCCTCCCCGACCACACCGTGCGTCGTCCTAGCTGACAGTGGCAGGGTTTCATCTGGTCTTGAACTGGCAGGAGGGCACGGAGGCCGGATGCCTCACGGCAGGGACTGGTTCCTGCTCACCTCTGAGGACGGCTTCAGCGACTCTGCACTGCTCAAGATGGTCGAATGGGGCCCAAGTGCCCCTCAGAAGGGGGGGAAGAAATAAAACAGATGGAAAACAATTGCCACCCAACTTCTCTGCATCTGGAGAAAGGTGACCTTTCCTTGTCCGTCCTCCCTGGTCGAACAAGAATGACCAGGACAGGACAAAGAGATAGGACAGTGGGTCAGGTGTTTGCTTTGACTGAGGGAGATCCTGTTTCTATGCTCGGAATCCCACATGGTTGCCCAGCTCTGCCCGGGGTCACTCCTGAGTGCAGAGTCAGGAGAAGTCCTGCGTACAGTGGAGTGTGCCAACAAAAAATATTAAGTAACTAGGACTGAGAATCCTTGGCTTCCTCAAGCTCCTCCTTGGACCCAGCTGTACATCAGGGTTGTGTGCACACAAGTGTCAGCTGTGCTCCCTCCAGAGCCCTTGGTGCCACTCAGCCCTGGGTCAGGGGTGGTTCATTCAGGGTCCAGTGTGTACTTTGGGGGTCACAGAGCTGATCCGGGGGAGGGCAGTGAATCACCCTGGACTTCAGACTCTATGAGGATGGGGCTCATGCCAATTCTTTTTTCCAGTGGCTGGCACCGGGTCACACAGTCCACGTCAGGTGGACGAGAGGAGGCAGGTGCCCGGAGAAGCTCAAATGTCCTGAAAAAGGCTTCTCTTGGGGACCTTAAGAGAACAGTCATAAAGCCCAGGGGTGAGAAAGTTGGAGGCTGGAGGCTGGTTGGGGCCCAGTCTGATGAGGGGAGCCTGGGGTGGGCCCCTGAGGGGAAGGCCAGAGGGGCACAGGACCCAGGGAATTGCAGGAGTAAAGCGGGAGCAGGTAGGGCAGGGTGCAGCCTTGTGTGAAGGAAGAACTTAGAAAGGAGGACCCGTGCCTTTTCTGAGGAGAAGGGGGAATCCCTTTGGGGTGCATCACAGCCATCTGGGGGATCCATTAAAATACACAGTGCATGGGGCCTGAGAATCTGCATTCTCTGCCAGTCCTTAGCCTTTCTGCCTACTTTCGGGTAGACTAACCCTTCCCCTCAGCTAAGCCAAGGGCTGGGTAGACTTCACAAGCCCCGTGAACCTCCCCGTAGAGCCCCTGAGGCGAAGCAGATTCCAATGATGGGATCCCCTGAGTGGTGAGAGGCCCGGGGTTTCAGCCCATATGCCAGACACACGTTTCCACTCCATCCACCCCATCCCCCTGAACAATCAGGGTCCTTGGAGCTCTTGAAATGAGTCCTTCGAAGCGGTGTGAGGCTGCTGCACACCCACCCATGCCTCAACCCCCTTTGGAGTGACGGACTCCTGGGGAAGGAGGTGGGTTTCTCCCAGTGCTCCTGATGATTACAGACCCGGCCGGCAGCAGAGTAGGGCTGGGCTGGGGTGTGCCAGGAGGAGCTTCCAACAGCTTCCTGAGAGGCACTGCCAGGGATGAGAGCTGTGTCCTGTGAAGTGCCAGCAGGGTGGGAGGGTGGGGCCAGGCTGAGGCCAAGAGGCAGGTGCTGCTCGGGTTCGAGTCCTACCTCTGCTGCTTGAACTCAGGGTTGCCTGCACCAGGTCCCAAGTCTTCCTGAAGCTGTCCAGTGCTTCTCAAGAACTAGGACTGGTGTGGGGCTGCGCCCAGGGAGTCCCGTTCGGTGGGTCAGCGTTGCTGGCCAGTTCCCAGTGACACATGGAGAACCAGTGTCTGGCTTTTCCCAGTTCGTGACACCCCTGGAGAGCTGACATCACTGCACCAACTTGCTGGTCTTTGGGGGGCCCCATTCTGCCCTTTCACTTCCTTGAGGCCCCTGCTCTGAGGTGACCAGGCCTGGGTGGAGCTTCCAGGGCTCTTGGCTGATGAGAGAGAGAAAATGTCTGGCTCCTTTTTCTCTCCACTTTTCTCCTGTAGTCTTTTGGGCACATCTCTTTGATTCCACTGTTCTTTCTGCTTTAACATACGCCTCAGGGACCTGGGCCTTACGAAAATAGGATGAGAACGCTATTCGGGTCTCCCAAAGAGGAATTGAAAGAGCTATGCTTGGAATATCACATTTCACTCAAATGAGAGAAAGAATCCAGAGTTCCGACCTCCTTCAACGATCAAGAATCAGGGACGCTGTCTCGTTTGCCAAGGCGTCAAAAATCAGATGGGCTGGTCACGTAATGAGATTTAAAGACGACCGCTGGACTAGAGCTGTTACCGACTGGATTTCACGGGATGTCAAAGGACCGCGTGGCCGCCCACCTACCAGATGGTCAGACTTCTTCATCAAGATCATGAACGATCGGTTTGAGGCTCTTCGTGTTCCTAGAGCGAACAGATGCCATTGGGCTACACTAGCACGTGACAGGGACAAATGGAGACGTTACTGGCACCTGCTCGAGCAAATCGACGATTAACGGGAAGTCAAGTGATCAAGTGATCAAGTCTTTTGCTGAGGACCCAACTCCTCCAGCTCTTGGGGCCACTGTGGTGTTCCCTGACTGGGTTCCAGGCTCACCCCAGGCCTCTTGCCCTCTGCTCTGTCCCCCGGCTCCTAGTGCCACTGCCTGTGGTGTGTTGGATTTTCTTGACCCCCTTTGGGAAACAGGGTGTTGGTGGAAGGAAAGCACGTCGTTATTTTCTCTAAGGTAAGGAAAATGCCCTTCCGGGCTCAAGGCTCTAGCATTCGTGGCAGGAGAAGCAGCCCTTGCTTCCCAGGAAGAGAGAGACACCCTACTTACCGCTTTGGCCCAGGGCTTGATCTTGTTTGTCCCTGTGTTTGACCAGGCTCCTGTCTCTGGAACTTTCCTCCAGCCCCTCTGAAAGGGACAAAAGGAAAGTGCCTCCGTTCAAGGTCCAGGAATGCTGGGGCCCTGGTGGGAACAGCTTTGCCTCCCCAGGATCCAGCTGCAAGGTATGTATGAAGCAAACTACAGAACAAAGCAGAGGCAATAAAGGAGCTTGATAAATATTTGCAGAAAAGAGGAACACAAAAGCTCCTTTCCGTGATGCACACTCGAGAACACCTCTGTGGGAAGAGCTCTTGGAGCCTGAGAGCCCTGCAGGTGCACTGGAGGCTCTTGATTGGGTGACCCACAGCGACAGGGGTGCCCCCTCTCTGCGGGGTCCTTCCAGGGGTCCTCGCTGACATTGAGCTTAGTCAGAGCCACCCCCCTCAAAAAAAAATCCAGAATACAGTTCCTTCAGGAGCACTAGAGTGAATAAATCCACACTGGCCCTTACACTCGGGGCCTTGTGGGAACCAGAGTCCCAAGTCTATCAGCCTAGGCCAGTTTCCTGGGGCTCCTCTGGGGACCAAAGGGAGGTGAAATGTGATACTCACTTTCTTTCGATACTCTCTGGGCTTGAGACATTTGCGTAGGGGCTGAGTATCCCTTTCTTCCCAGGAAGGGAGAAGCACCCTACTAATTCCAACGTGATGATGGAGCCTGGGGCAGCTGTGGAGGAGACCGTGCTGCAGAAGCAGCGGTTACCTCCGTCCCCCGCACAGATGTACACAGACACACACATCTGCACGCACAGCTCTGCTGCCCTTGACACCGGGCACTGTGTCTGCCTTTCCATAACCAGGCCTGGGGCAGGAGCAACAGCACAGCAGGTAGGGAACTTGCCTTGCATATGGGTGACCCTGGTTTGGTTCCTCGCATCCCATATGGCCCCCGAGTCACACCAGGAGTGATGCCTGAATGAAGAGACAGGAGAAAGCCCTGAGTACAGACAGGCATGGCTCAAAAAACTGAAAAAAAAAAGGAAAGAAAGAAAGAAAAGAAAGAAAAATAGCCACCAGCCATGCTTCTGGTGCTGCTGGCCTGGTGACTCCGGAAGTCACTCAGCCCCACTTCAGTCACCCTTCCATGTCCATGGGCTCTCATTGTGTCCTACCTGGCTGACCATGAGTAGTGAGTGTCACCAACCAGGATGTCCCAGAAGAGGTGGCAGCCCAGTTTCTGGTGTCCCGAGTCGTTCAGCCCATCCCTCTGCTCCGGCCTGTCTGATGCTCCTGCCCTTCCAGACTTCCTCCTTCCTGACTAGGCTGCAAAACTTCAATGCCTGAGACGCTGGTCCAGTCCCCAGTACACCATGTTTTTGCCCTGCCCCCCGCCCCCACGGTCAGCAGCATACTGAGAAATGCAGGGTGGACATTCATCGGATGAAAATGGATGATACTCAGCCACCCAAGCTGAATAGCTCAGTGCTCAGCCCGACAATGCAGTACTGCTTAGACTCAGGGTTCTACCCAACAGTGCTCAAAGTCTATGTAGTGCCAGGGATTGAACCTGGGGCCATGTGTATGCAATGCATGCACCCATGACCCCTGAGCTATCTCCTAGACCCAAAAGGCAGACTTGGGAGGGGGTACACACAGCAGTGCTCAAGGGCTATTCCCGATATTGTGCTCAGGAGTGAGTGATCCCTGGAAGTGCTCAGGACTTTTTGATCCGAGTAATTTGTTATTTTATTATCAAATGTTTTCCTCACTGTATTTAAGCATCGTGATTTACAAAGTTGTTCATGATGATTTATTATAGGCATTCATATTCCGCCATCAATCCCATGACCACTGTCACCTTCCCTCCACCACTGGCCCATTTTCCCAGCCTCCCCTCAAGCCTGTTCCCAGTTCAGACCCACAATAATTTACTTAATATTGCCTGTTACCACTAACTGGTTAACGGAATGATTAAGAAATATTTCCATAGAAGAAAATTTGTGAAAAATTGTTGCGTCTCACCATGGGAACATTAAATCCTTGTCTGGGAGTTTACTAAGCTGTCATTGCAAGTCAAGTTTTTGTTAGTTAAGGCAGGTTGGTTCTACATTACATCCCATCCAATCCTGTGTGCTGCTACTCGGATGTCAATGTTGTAGAGTCTGGATGTTGCTTTAGAAAATCCAGAATATTCCACTGGGCAGCTTGTAAGGCTGAATCCTGAGGCAGTAGAGTCTGGCCAGAGGCACGGTGATAGCTTGGGGGTGTCGAGCAGCAGTCAGTACTCATAGGGCATGACCTAGTCCACCCCTTCCCGCAATAGCCCTGGAGGTCTCAACCAGCAATGGGTGTCCGAGAAAAAAACTAGCCGCTGTTGATGTCTTTGGAGATTTATTGATGAGTCTCTGGAATAAGGCCAGAAGATTGGCGCTCAGGATGGACCAGGGTCACAGCCATTGCAGCCACTGTCTCTGACACTAAAAAGCTGACTTTTAATGGGAAGGAAAATCCATGTTTCTCAAGCAAATTCTCTTTCAGACCGTAAGCCAGTGTGCCCAGGTGTCATTCCTTTATCTGGGCCCTCATTCTTTTTTTTTTTTTTTTTGCTTTTTTTTGGGGGTCACACCCAGCGATGCTCAGGGCTTACTCCTGGCTCATGCACTCAGGAATTACTCCTGGCGGTGCTTGTGGGGGACCATAGGCGATGCTGGGAATCGAACCCAGGTGAGCCGCGTGCAAGGCAAACGCCCTCCCCGCTGTGCTATCGCTCTAGCCCCCCCATATAGTGGCAAACTGAGTCACAGACAGCCTCGTCAAGAATCCACAGAGGATTCCATCCCGTCTCAGTAGCAGCACTAGGAGGTTCAGAGAAAACGAGGGGACAGAGGCTGGGAAGGCCCAAGCGAGTACCCAAAGTCACAGAATGAGTGAATGGCGGACAGAGGTGGGAGCAAGCAGCATGGACACCCCTGTCCACCCCAAACTCCTCTGTGTCTGAGCCCCCCCACCGTGAGGCATAGATGAGAGGTGAGTGGAGCACCCGATCCCAGCACCATCAAACCCAGTGTTCATATGACCCCAGCATTAGTGTTTTAGGAGATAGGGCCCTCGGCATTCTTTTCGATTCGAGGTACCGTGCTCTTCAACACTTTGTGTGAACCATTCCGCCCCGCACCCTCCATCCGTTACCTCAGGTTCCCTCACCCCCCAGCTCCAAGGCGAGCTCAGTTCTGTAGACCAGTTCTCAGACTCTGCTGCCTTGGGAAGTTTGCTATTCCTCTGCTCTGCTTCCTTCTGCCCCACCTGTGAGGGAGGTCACCCCATGTCCGTCCCTTTCCTGACTCAGCATGAGACCCTCCAGATCCATCCACGCAGTGGCAAATTGCATGATTGTCTTTTTTTTTTTTATACCTCAGTAGTTCAAGACTCAGCATTTTAAAGCACATGCTTCCAGGAGTTCGGACAAAAGGGAGTCACCGGGTGACCCAGTTACCACCCCGAGAAGCCCATCAGTTGACCCACATGCATATTGCTGGGCAGAGATTGTATCTGCAGTGTTTGACTGGTATCTGCCACGCTTAGTCGCTGAGTTCAGAGTTCGGAATCTGAGAGTGCTAACAGAGGTGGTGGTGAGGGACAGGGAGTGATGGGGTGCCTTCCTCAGCCGGAAGCAGGAGGACAGCAGGTGGGCAGGGACCACGGAAATGGAGTGACCATGGAAATCACAGGCCTTGAGCAATGGTGATGAGAAGTGGCTGGAGGAGGAGGTCCGAGGGTGGGGAGTCTCTGCATTAGACCAGGATCGTATGGCAAAGCTTGCATCAGGGGCTAAGAGGGCAGCCTGGCCACCTGAGCGGCAGGGGACAGCACCAGGTTCTGATTGAAGGGTGGTGGTAGCTGGGCTGGGAGGAAGCATGCAGGGGTCCGTAGTGCTGAAACGGGGCCGTGGGCACTGGGGTCTCAGTAGAGTCCACTCTGGCGCTGGGAAGTCTGGAGTGTCTCTAGATCAGAGGTCGCTGCTGGGGATAATCCTGCCTGAGAGTGGTGTGGCAGGGCTGTGGTGTGTGTGACTGGGCTGTGGCGTGGCAGGACTGTAGGGGTCTTGCCAGCTCAGTTTCTCCCCCGGGGCTGCTTTGCTGTGGCCAGTCTCTGGTTGATTACCCCTCAGGCTGTGGATTCTGGGGCTCCCACCTGCTGCTATGCCCACCGCCTCCTGGACCCCAGGGCATGGCGTCCAAGTCCCTCTGTGCATTTCTTTTTGACTCATCTTTTCTGCTGCCATCCGGGTCTCTTCATGGGGGTTATGTGATGCTTTTAACCTGCTCCTCATGTCCTGCTCAGGTGTCCGGTCCCCTGGGAGCTCCAGCTTGGGACACTAGGCTTGCTGTACCAGGGAGTTGTATGTGAAGGATCAATCTGGAGATATCACTTCCCATTTGGGCAATTTTAGCTGGCCCCTGTGCAGTGCCAATCTCTATGACAGGAGCTGGGGCTGTAAAGATGGTTAAAGACACACTTCTGCTCTGAGTAGAGCAGAGAAAGAGGAGCTATAAGCCAAACATCACAACACCACCTAGAGACATAAAACGCAGTGTGACTTACCGTAAGTGGGTGTGACTGACTAAGAGGGAGTATTCAGGGAAAGCTTCCTGGAGGAGGCAGCATTCAAATGATGTTTCGAAGGCAAAGTAAGTGTTTGATCATGGGACATTATAGGGGAGGCTGGTGGGCATTCCACACAAAAAGAAGGGGTTCTGCAAGGCCTGGAAGAGGTGCATCAGGGGCATAGAGCTGTGGTCATTGGTGGGTTACTAGGATAACCAGGAGTTCCCCAACCACCCAACCACCTTCCGCCCCAAGGCAGTTTGCTCTTGGAGAACCTGTGGACACAGGTGGCTTTGCAGCTTCCAGCTGTGTGCGGTGGTATCAGCAGTGCTCTGCACAGTGCCAGCCTTTCTTCACAGTCATGCCTTTTCCCCTGAGCCCCTCCAACTCTCCAGGTTTGCGTCTTGGGCGACAGCCTTGTTCTGGGAGCAAGACTGGAGAACATTGCCTGCTCCAAGGCAAGGCTTGGGCTGGAAGTTCCCCCGGGTCGGATCTGAGCTGGCTGAGCTGACGGAGGAGGCAGGACCCGAGGAGCAAGCCCGCACCAGCTCTCTCCTGCCGAGCGGAACGTGTTTCATTCGGGGAAGGCAAGGCAGACTAGTTTACACCGACACCTCAGATTTCTCTGGGGCTTCCCTTGTGCCGGGCATCATGCCGTGTATTTTAGAAACATCACCTTGCTTCATTCACACCACAGAGAGAAGAAACTGAGTCAGAGGGCAGTAGCCAACATGACCAAGGAACTGGAAGGATGGTGAGGGTCCTGGCTCTTGCCCCCGTTCCCCGCTATGTCCCCCAGGAACTAGAGCTCACACTCCCTGAGCTGGGCGCTTCCCACCCAGCCCTGCTCCCTCTTTTAACACAACCTTTGGGGATGGTGGGGAGGGGGTGGGGGAACCCTCCTGTTCTAACGCTCCCTGCCTAGCTGAGCAGAGACTGGGCTAAGTCTGTGGACAGGCCAGGACGCCAGAGGCAGCTGAGTCATGGAGATTTCCTGGGGATTAACACTCCCCTGAGGTCTGGGTACCTGATTGTGGTGGAGGCGGTTGACTCTGCCAGTCAGGCATTAATCCTCATGAAACACTTGGAATTTCCCATCATTCTGACTGGAACTGAACTTACATCCAATCTCAAAACGCACAGCCAGGAGAGTGTGAGCAAACTTCCCCAAGAAACCAGGCACCCGGCCCACCTGGGGCACTTCAGGAACTGTGGGCCTCCTGCTTGGTGTTGGGAAAACAGGAGGGCAGAGGCCAGCGCCCACACCCTCCTTGGTGCTTCCTGGCCCTTACACTCCCTCATGCCAGATGTCTCAGCCTGACTAGGGAGATAGGAAATACAGCAGGGAGGACGTTTACCTTGCACATGGCTGGCCTGGGTTCAATCCCCAGCATCCCATATGGTCTCCTGAGCATCACCAGAAGTAATTCTTGAGTGCAGACCCAGGTTTAACCCCTGAGAATTTCCAGGTGTGGCCCAAATCATGGAATCCCCACTCTGTAGCCCAAAATCCCATGATTAGACTTGGTGGCAGAGGCCTCATGGCTTAGCCGCCTGGAGCATACTGAACTCTGGATGCTGGAAACAGTGACCATATGGGCCTCACCTGGCCAATTGGAAAGAAAATCCTAAGAGGCATCTCCCTGGGGTTCAGAGAGAGAGAGAGAGAGAGAGAGAGAGAGAGAGAGAGAGAGAGAACCAAGAGTAGCGCCCTGTGTACTGAGCTGTGTGTCTCTGGAAGTTCAGGTGTGAATGTGCTATTATCTGGGTCTCTTCAAGGACCCTCTTCATGTTGCTGTTTGGGGTTGGGGCGCAGTGTGAAGGCCCCACAGCAAATCAGGCTCTTCCCTCCACACAACTCCAACTCCTCGGGGAAGATGGGACTGGACACAGCCTTCTACACTCTGCAGCCACTGCTACTTTGGTGCTTGTTTCTGTGCTTATTTGTACTGTGTCGGCAGAGCCTGGCAAGCTCTCGAGGAGTATTCGACATGCCAAAAACAGTAATAATGATGTTTCTCATTCCCTTGACCCTGAAAGAGTCTCTAATGCGGCACCGTTGGGAAGGACGAGTAAGGAGAGGCTGCTAAAATCTCAGGGCTAGGACGAATGCAGACGTTACTGGTGCCCGCTTGAGCAAACCAATGAATAACGGGATGACAGTGAGACAGTGATTTGTACTGTGTGTGTGTGTGCATGTGCGGGCACACACATGTGCATGCTCATGTCTTCACATACTCGTGGGGATGTGGAAAGAAAAGGCCACTAGCCTAGAAACAGGGTTAGGAGGACTGGTCCATGGATAGAAGCCTGCCAGAGTTGGGGTGGGGAAGGGAGGGCAGTTAGAACAGAGAAGGAATCACTATGACAGTCATGGTCACGGTCCTCCCGTTGTTCATTGATTTTCTCAAGCGGGCCCAGTAATGTCTCCATCGTGAGACTTGTTACTGTGTTTGGCATATCGAATACATCACGGGGAGCTTGCCAGGTTCTGCCGTGCAGGCGAGATACTCTCCGTAGCTTGCCGGGCTCTCCGAGAGGGGCGGAGGAATCAAACTCCAGTTGGCCATGTTGGCTGCGTGCAAGGCAAACGCCCTACCGCTGTGCTATCAACAGTTATAGCTGGAAATGATCATTCTGGACAAGAACTGCATGCTAAAAGGAGATCAAGGGATATTCATGATGAGTTTTCAGGACCTGTATTGCAAATGCCTTAATCTTTGTATCGTCTCTCAGGCCCCAAGTTGTTTGTTTCTCATTACCATATTTTCAGATTCAACCAAACAACGTTGGCTTGTTGAGTCTGAGGATGCGTTTGCCCCAGAAAGGTTGCCCTAACTAGAAGAATCAGAGGGGGCTGGTAACTTGGTGGTGATGGGGGTAACAACTGAATCCCTTAAAAGTGCCTAGGGACAACTGTGTTTGTATTAGGGAGAGCCAACATTACCTTTGGTGGCGGGGTGGGGAATGGTGGTCCTAACCACCCGTGTCACTTAATGGTCTTGCAACAAAAAAGAGCAAAAGCACAGTAATTCTGCTGCAATGCTTCTGTTTTATAAGGCTGTTAGAATGGGGGGTATGCTCAATGTTAGAAAGATCTGTCAGGAAAGAGTAGATTGTGCTACTGTTGACAGCTATTGACACCACCCTTCTCTTGGGGAGTACCATTCCCACCCCCCACTGACTTGGAACTTGACCATGGAACTGGAGGATGTGAATCCAGGTGACTGTTACTCCAGGTCTCAGGAGAAACTTAGACATCCCTGCAGAGGGTTTTCGCCATGCCCCGAGAATCCAGACTAGAGATACAGCAGGTGTTGGATGAGAGTTCCTGGATGAGAATTGAACCATGGGAGGTGCACTGTTGGTTGCTATCTGCATGTGATATGAGTGGGAAAGATGTGTTCATGGCTGCTGAGATTGGGAGTTGCTTCCACGGACAAATGAACACATCAGACATTCTGAGGAAGGACACTTGTGCCCCATGTTCTGTGGAGAGAAAAGGGGCCAGGCCCAGGAATCTGCATTCCAGGAAGGATTGAAGTAGGTAACATACATGCACATGTATGTATACATGTGCACACAGACACATAGAGCACAGTCCTAAGCATCTTTCTCCTATTAGAGCCCGAGTCACTGCCAGATGTAGCAGCTTCCTTGAGCTCACGAGCTCTCCTTCAGGGCCTCTTCACCCACTGTGTCCCCTGGCAGCTCCTTCCTGGGCTTGGCCTCCATTCTTGAGTCCTTCTAGATGAGAAGGGCCAAGAAGTCCTTTGCGTTGGCTTTCACTCTGTTCTCACTTCTTGTCCCTGTCGCGGACAAGAAGGCTGCCTGCCAACCACAGTCCCTGCCATGGACCAAGGGAAACATTTTCTGATCTCCGGTTGGATGTGGTTCCCCTCCCGTGGGTCTTCCTTCCAGAGCTAGGTCTGGAAAGAGGGGAGCCAGTAGTGTTACCTCACAGTGCCCAACCCAGAAGAGGTTTTGCTCAGAGAGGACCAACGAGGAAGGAGACCCAGGTCTCAGCAACGCACCCAGTCCCGGCCACCCCTCCAGATGGACAGAGCGGCCAGCATCTTGCTTTGGGGAAGAGGAGTTGCTTAGAGATTCAGATCGCCTTGGTCCAGGAAAGTTCCGTGTACTGAGCTTTCCATCCAGGAGGCAAAGCAAACATCTGGTTGCATAGTTCCCCTTTCCCCTGCCAGCCGCCCCACTTGGGGATTCCAGGCATTGTTCCATCCTTTCTCCATTTTCTTTCCATATCATCTCGCTGAGCTTTGGCTGCTTACTTCCTCCTCCCAGTCCAGGGAGCCATTCACAGCTTCTCTCCCCTTGTGTCTGTTCCTGGCCCTGACAGGAATTTTCCTGTGGCTTTACATGGTCTCCAATCCTATAATTTACCCCTGGCTCAAGCAGGCTCTCCCTCTGTGGAAGACACGCCAAGAGAATCTTGATCCTGAAGGCCCTGGAGAAGGCCTCTGTAACACCAGTTCCCGGCTGCCTGTGTGTTGTCCTTGGGAGAGACTTTGGGTGCAAGGAGCAGAGCCCTTTCGAGTGACCTTCACCTTGAGGAGGAGGCTGTGTGCAGCAGAAGGAAGATCAGGCTGCCTCTGTGGGGGGTGGGGTGGGAGAGGTGAGCAGGAAGAGGCAGATGATGATTGCTCAGATGTTGCGGATTATCTTCCCTGCTTCAGTGTCTTCATCCAGTTGACAGCTGGAGGTCTCCGGGCAGCTGTTTTCTTGGAGGCACCTCCAATCACTCCCTCTCTCCTTCCTCCCATAAGAAAGTCTACTTACTCACGATGTTTAGTGCTCGGTGGCTTCTGCTTCCTGCCTTTCTCTGTGGACAAGAACCCCTCTATGATCTGAAAGCGTGTGCATGACTGGCTGCTGTGGTACCTCGCCTGGGAGATGCCCCTGGGGACAGCTCTTTATCGTGTCTAGTCCAGACTGCCTGCTGCAGACCATCTCACAGCTCCTAAGCATCCTCCTGGCCTGCTCACAGATGACTCTCATTGAGTCCGGGGCTACGTCCCAAACCCACCGGTTATTTATGGTCTGAGTTGCATGAACAAATGATCCAAAGCATGGCAGCCAGCGGATAAGGCTGTGGATGGAATTTGGTCAGAACTGGGTGCTGAGGAAGTGGGCGGTTATGAATTCTTCTGCTGTTTAGCAGCACCTCTGTTTCATTAAACTCTGTCCAGTGACTCTATTGCCAGCCTTCCTGGGGTCTCCCTCTGTGTAAGCCCATGTGTGGCCAGTAGAGACATGCTGATCGCTGCACATTTTCCCAGCACCACCGGGCTTCTTAGCTCCTCAACTCTGAACTCTGCTGCCCACCAGCTCCAGATGGAAGGGCTTGGTATTCGGATCTTCAGGATGCCCGAGATGGTTCAGCAGGTGTTGGTATATTCCATCACCTATTCTTTTTTTTTTTTTTTTTGCAGAGGAGGTGGCAAACCTGGCCTTGCTCAGGTTGACTATGTGGTGCTGGGATTAAACCTGGGACTCCCATATGCAAAACACATCTCCCCGGGCCCTCAATCAATAGTTTTGTGGGACTGAGTGAGCCTGTATGCAGTGATGTGGATGCTGATATGAGGAGCATCAAAAGACAGGCAGGGACAGACTGAAGGGGATGTGGTGAAAAGGACGGTAGACGAACATGATGGCACTTAATGGCTCTTTTGAAAACCACAACACCCAAAAGGAGAGAGAGAACAAAAGGGAATGCCCTGCCACAGAGGCAGGGTGGGATGGGGGGATGGGAGGGTGGGAGGGATACTGGGATCTGTAGTGGTGGAAAATGGGCACTGGTGGAGGGATGGGTACTCGAACATTGTATAATGGAAACCAAAGCACAAAAATTTCTAAGTCTACAACTGTATCTCATGGTATTTCACTAATAGAAATTTAAAAAAAAAAAAAAAGAAAGGGACAGTTGAACACATTTAGGCCAGACTATGAGACCGCAGGAGGCCAGGCCAGAAGTTGGGGCCCGATTTATTCACCTACAGCCAGGGCCTGGAGTGTCTTGCTGAGAAGGGAGCATCAGTGAATTAGGAGGAACAGGGCAGATTGAATCAGGAGGCCACTTCTGTCTTTTTTGTTTGCTGATTGGTTTTGGACCACACGGGTGATGCTCAGGGATTTCTCCTGGCTTTGCACTCAGGAATCACTTCTGACTATGCTTAGTGGACCACCTGGGGTGCCGGGAATAGAATCTGGGTTGGCAATGTGCAAGGCAAATGTCCTCCCTGTGATATTCCAGCCCCATTGTTGTGTCTTTAGGATTATGAATGGACAGTTATCAGCATCTCTGTTCCATCTCTACCATGGTACCAAGTCATCATTGTGTGCAGTGACCTGTATGCCTCAGGAAGGCTGATGGGAAGGGTGATTCCTGGGATGACTCAGACAGAGCCCAGGGCAGGCTGCTCGACTTCTCTGCACTGTCTCTTGTGTATCTTAGGAACAAGACTGCAGAGAGAGTACAGTGGGTAGGCCTTGCATGCGGTTGATCCCGATTCGATCTCTGGCACCCCATGTGATCCCAAGCCTGTCAAGAGTGATCCCTGTGTGCAGAGCCAAGAGTAAGCCCTGAGCCCTGGAAGGTGTTCCCCACCACCACATCTCCCCAAATCTAGAAAGTTCAAACCGTGACTAGCTCTGGAGCTAGATGGTTTGGGTTGGAATTCTGCTGCCTCGGCTTACCGGCCCAGTGCTTTAAAATTTATTTCACTTCTGATCTGCTGTATGCAATGGAACTTTGTGCTTCCAGGAACCATCCCTGGCACAGGTCTCAGCAGGCTGTGCGCACCAGATGCCCAGGCACTGCTCTTGTCCATGGTGCGCCATTGACCACTTACTGCATGGCAGCTCCCACCAGTCACGAAAGTGGTTGTGGCCGAGTCAATCAGGGAGTCTTTCCTGAAGGCTCTGAAGAGGTAACCATGTTCTCCAGCAAGACACTGCAGAACAGGGGCACGGGGTAGGCAGTTAAGGGTAGGGATGTAGGGGAAGGGGTGGGGGACAGGAGCTGGGAAGTGTGAGGGACAGGAGGACACAGGGTGCTTTTGTTCTCCTCCATCCATCCTGTATTGTGTCCTTCTCAACACAAAGCCAGAAAATCAGGGGTTCTGGCAGGCCATGCCAGGGGGCACCTGGAGCACCATTTTCTCTTCATCCAGCACCTGGAAGACTTGGCTCATGTGCTTGCACTAGACATAGGTTCTCCTCTGGGGCTTTCCCCACTGCCACCAGCTCCTTCACTACCGTGAGGAATCTACACACCACAGAACAAAGCAAAACAGCTTGCATCAGATGTTGGTGGAGAGGAAGCTACCACTCAGTTTCTAGCCAATTCCACCAGAACAAAAACCAAGCATCATTCTACAGAAAGAGGATGGTAATCTTCACACACACACACACACACACACACACACACACACACACACACACACACACCCAAGACAGTGGGCTAAAAAGGTCTGGGACTGAGGGATAACCCCCTTGTTGTGGTGGCTGGAAATCCCAATGCTCAGAAACATTTGCTCAAGGTCACACAGAAAGTTCAAGAGAGGCAAGTCTGCAGTCTGGGCCATTGGACCCTGCCTGGTTTTGTGTTGGCGGAACATGCTGCCAGTCTTCCTGCTCTCTGTGCTGTAGGTAGGTAGACTCCGGAGCAGGCAGGAGGGACATGAACAAGTCAACTCAAATTTGGGTTTCTAAGTCCTAGAGCCAGGAATGTCTACCCCCAGAGGCCAGATCATGCCTTCTGAGAGGATTTGGTTCAGATTAGTGTCTGCAGGTTACCAAACCTTTGTTCAGTCTGAGCACCAAACTTAGAATAACAATAGGCTCATTCATGCAGAAACAGGCAACGATTGGTCCTAGACTCTCCATGCATAAAACCCCAATGTTGCTTTGGCATGCCCTCGGCTTACAGAGATGGGTCTGTACCAAACAAGGGAGAAAGGGAGGAGAGCACTTGGGAAGAGCCCTTGGTTTGGTGGCAGCAGAGTTTCCCACAGTGTTGGATTGGGGCAGCCGGGGTGGTGGCTTCAGGTTGGGGAAAGAGGAGAATGTCAAACTCTGACCTGAGTTAACTTAACCAGGGGGTCTAGACCAGACAAGCAGGACCACTGGCACCAGCCACATCTGAGAGGCCACCTCTTCAAACCCAGGAGAAAGGACCAGATGACGTCTTCCAGTTCCTTTGGCTTTCTAGACTCTACCTTATAGTAGCCTTTGGTTCCAGTAAGAAAACTTGTGATAGGTGCCAGAGAGATAACATAGCAGGTAGGCTGTTTGCCTTGTATGTAAAGGGGATCTTGGGAGACCCCAAGGTTGACCCAGGTTTGATCCTGGCATCTCATATGGTCCCTCAAAAACCACCAAGAGTCATTTCTGAGTGCGGGTGCTCAATTAAGTCCTGAGCAACACCAGGTATGGTTGGAAAAAAAAATTAGTGATCATAGGTTTGATCTATAATGCAGTGAGAGTCTCTGCTCTGAAGCTCTGCAGGAAAAGAGCTGTGCAGTGGTTCTCAAACTCTTTGTCTTCCAAGACTCCTTTACAGGATGCTTCAGGATCCCCTTGAAGGCACGATGGAGATTTTTGTATGTGCATCATATCTGTTAGTATTTACCATACAGGAGTCCTCAGAGAACATCATCATTTGGTTGTAGCAGTGATGCATGGAAAAAGAAAACATCCATCCACATTGAACAGAAGGTGATCCAGGATCTCGCTCTGTTCTGGCGTATTTTGCACAGAGTTGCAGTTTCTGAGTTGCTACTACTGACTCTAACGTCTTATTATGTTAGAATTTTGTCCCATAAAGCTCAAGAACACAGAACACACCTTCCATCAGCCTCAAAGCCACGTCTTCAGACTTCATCCAACCCCTAGACTCTTTACTACATGCATATGAGAGAAGAAGACTTCAGGAGGCAAATAATTAGTGACTTAGTGTTATTATCAAAACAGTTCTGGAGGCTGAGAGATAAATCACTTGTCTTGCACGTGGATCACCTGTTTAGATCCCTGGTACTGAGCACCACCAGAAATGATCCCTAAGCAAAGAGCCAGGAGTAAGTCCTGAGCACAACTCCATAGGGGAGGTGCCCCAACCCCCCGTAACAAAACAAAATGAACCATTTTGATCAGCAGATACTTCAAAGGACTAGAGTGTGTGCATCGTATGCAGACCTAGTCCCAGCACTTCATGGTGTCCCAAACATTGCTGGGGTGACCCGACTACAGCTAGGTGTGGCCCCCAAAACTATAACAGCAAATGATAATGATGATGATGATGATGATGATGATAATTAAACAATCTACTCCTGGGTTCACAGGAGTAGAGCTGAGATGTCAAGAAAATGAGGCACTTCCGCTCTGGTTTCTTCATTTACGAAATGGAGATAACGCCATGACCTATGTCAGGCGGCTTAGGAGAGATTAGTAAGTAAAGTAAAGTAAAGGCCCTCCCGTTGATCATCGATTTGCTCGAGCGGGCCCAGTAACGTCTCCATTGGAGACTTTGTTGTTACTGTGTTTGGCATATCGAATACTCTCGGTAGCTTGCCGGGCTCTCCGAGAGGGGCGGAGGAATCGAACTCGGGTCGGCCATGTTGGCCGCGTGTAAGGCGAACGCCCTACCCGCTGTGCTATCACTCCAGCCCTAGGAACAGTATAAATACCTAGAAAGCACTTAGAACAATACCAAGATGGTGAACTGACATCTCTTACTATTGGCTGATAGTATTGCTTTCTTGCTATTATTAGTGTGAATCACTGTGTCTTCCACTGGTTTATGGGGCATTGGTGCCCCAAGACCCCAAGACCCTGAAGGCATCTGGCTGGGGTTTCTCCTTCTTCCTCCCCTCTTGTGAACAAACTTTCCCTTCCCGGCGTCCTCCTTTGGAGGGCACTTGGGTGCTGCTAGCTGCCAGCTCCTAACTACTTGCTCATGGGAGACTGTGTTCTCTGTCCCCTTGTCCTGTGCCTCATCTGTGCAGTGAGCCGCAGTGCTGGCTACTCCAGGGGATCAGCAGAGACTGGCCTGAGGCATGGAGGGTCTCACAGGGGCATTAAGTCCCTGTCAGAAGCTGAGACTTTGTGTGTCTACGTGTGGAATTCTAGTAAGTTAGGTCAGACTTTGCACTCATACATGTGCCAGGAAAATGAATGAGTCTCAGCCCTCTTTCTGCCCTAACTCCTGTTCTGTGTTTGAAGAGGCTGACTTCTAGGGGCTCTCGACTGGGGAGCAACCAACTTGAATTGGGCCACTCAGAGGCACAGATGGGAGGTAGAGTAAAGGGCACAGGGAGCCCTGCAGGTGGGAGGGTTTCCTCAGGGAGATTATCAGCACCCCTTTCATCCCGATGGTTGCTCCTTCTGTCAGATCTAGCTCTCCTAGCTGCAGAGAATCGCTCCAGGATCCAGTAAGCTCTGTCTCCTCACCCCTCCAAGCCTCTACTGGAAATAGCTCCCCCAGGCTCTTCTCAATCACCCTGCTCGAGTATGGGAGGTTTCTGCTGTCGTCTGGCTCTTCTGCAGGATGTGTGTATTAGCATCTGTGTTCACGCATGCAGCCAGGGTAAGAGGATAAACACTGACGGGTTCATAGGGTCATTGCCAAGTGCTTCATGTCTCCCCTCTGTTTCGAAAATTTTTAAAAATTCTAATACAATGCCACATGTATTATATGTGTTTTAAATTATTTGAGAAATAAAAGTGCACAAGCTTTTTAAAAATATTTTGCTTGTTTCTCTGAGGGGAGATCAGGCACAGAGGAAAGTGCCCAGTCTCAGACCCTCAGGGCAGATCTTGGCCTTGATTCACTCTGGTGGAAAGAATCTAAAGACATTGGCCATTGCCCCTAGATCAGATGTCCTGCGGATTAATAAGATAAACCCGTCTGCAGCTTGGAATTCTTAACATGATTAAAAAAAGAAAATAAGAGGCCCATTATCATTCCTTGGCTTTTTTTTTTAATTTTTTTCATTCCTTGGCTTTAGAAAAGCCCTTTAACCTTGACTTCCCCAGATGAATCTTGCTGCTGTCCTGAGTTCTCTGAAAACAGGTGCAAAGGCGAAGTAGGAGGATGAGCTGGCCAAGGGCAGGGGCAGGAGCCCTTCAAGGTGACAGGGTCATCGGTTATCAGAGACATGGTGACTGCACTCCTCTCTCCAGTCTTGATTCAGCTGGATCAAGATAGGACCAAGGAATCTGCATTTTAACGCCAGAGAGATAATTATAACAGGTAAGGCACTTGCCTTGCATGAAGCTGACCTAGGTTGAGGCCATACCCAGTGGTGCTTAGGGCTTAATTCTGGCTTTGCCCTCAGGGTTCACTTGGGGAAATCATGGGGTAATGGGGTTTGAACCTGAGTTGACCATGGGCAAGGCAAGCACCCTACCTGTTGTACTATCTTTCTGGTCTGGCTGACTTAGGTTTGATTGCCAGCACCCCATGTGATTCCCCAAGCATGGCCAGGAGCCATCCTTGAGCACAGGCATCAGCCCAGGGCACAACCAGGTTCACATCCCTCCACCCATCTCCTCCCCAAAACAAACTCAACCCCCCATAGGAATAAAACACACACAGAGACACACACACAGACACACACACACACACACACACACACAGTCTCCCAAGGGGTGCCCAGGGGGCCAAGGTCCCCTTGGAGTGGTTCTTGCCCAGTCAGCTAAAGGTTCAATGCCAAGGCCAAGTGTGGTGGTGCTTCTCAGGCCCTGCAGTTCTGAGTGATGCCACACTGAGACCATTCGAGTGATGCCATAGCTGGCGGTGCCTGGGGGACTGCATGTAGCACTGGGGATCAATCCAGAGTTAGACACACACAAGGCAAAAGTCTTGACGCCTGGGTTGTCTCTCCAGCACCAGAATACGCACTTCAGCGTGGCAGCCTGGCCCAGCGACTGCTGCCCACAGACATCCACATTGCCAGCAAATGGAAGTTCTTTTGCCAGGGAGCTCAGATGCGAGTCCTGCCTTTCTGGAACCCTCCATGCAAAGAGGAGAGCAGTGGGGGCCAGAGGGAGGAGAATCATGTTTTTGAGGTATTTAGGGGAACCTCTAAGCAGCTGGGGTGCTCTGTAGAACACCCCAAGAAGGACACTGCAGCTGCCCAGGCCATTAGTGCTGTGGAAAGCACGGGCCCTGCTGGAGGCTTTGACCGATGGCGTGTTCTTTTCCATTTCTTCTCTGATTACATTGATCCTGTACTTTTGCTGATGTTGTGACAGTCTAATTATAGACTTCTCTGCTGCTGGGCAAACAGTCGCCCCTCTCCACAAATCCGCCGATTACACAAGAGCTCCTCATAGGACATGGTCATTAGAAGCCACCAACACCAGGATGTGCCTGGCAGCTCAGCCACTCACTGTACCCCTCCTTCTCATCACTGCTGGGGTGCTGGAGGTAAGCCACACAGGCCTTTCACTTGTTTTAAATATGGGGAAACTGAGGCCCAGGGCAGGGAGGTGGATAATATCACATCGGAGGGAATGAAACCTGTAACTTGGGGATAGAACAGGGAGGCATTTCCCAAGGCCCTACTTATTCTTCTGTTTCTCCCCTACTTATTTTTCCAAACATCCTATCTCGTTGCCTATTCTAAGAACTCTGAAGAGGAAAAGTGTCCCCAGTCAGGAGCCAAGAGCATTGGCAAGGCAGACCCGCTGGACAGTCTCCACCGTCACCCCCTTTCCTGGCCTTCCACCTCACAAAGTTCAGAAAAGTTTGCCTCTGTGCCTTGGAGCCAGATGGGTCAAAGGAACATGCAGCGTTCAAGCAGGGCTCTCAGGAAATGGATGACCAGGGTGGCCGCCAGCATTTCCCTCCCCCTCCCCCCACGCGGTGGAACCAGCTTCCCGGTGTTAAAGCAGAGAACACTGGATAACCTGCTTTTGAGTCTTCTTCACATCCGGGAGGGGGCCCCCACTCCAGGCCCTGCCTACCTCACTGGGATGACAAACAGCAGAGGACTCAAGACCCCCAGTAAAGCAGTGGAGTGGTGGGGCGGGGGGGGGACAGCGAGAGTGGGGCAGTAAATCCAAGTGGCCACACACTCTGTATGACTTTGGCATCCTCCTGAGGCCACATCAGCAGCTTTTTTTGGGGGGGGGCGGGGCATGGTTATGGCCTAAACCAAGTTGTGCTTAGGGCTTACTCCTCTCCTAGCTGACTGGAGCAACCAAAAAGAGTACTGAGGATAGAACCAGAGTCTGCCTCATGCAAGATATGTGCCCGACCCCTTTACTATGCCCCCAGACCCCAAATTGACTATTCCCCACCCCCACCTGCCTATGCTCAGGGCTTACTCCTGGCTCTCCACTCAGGGATCACTCCGGTGGGGCTCAGGGGACCGACCATGTGAGGTGGTGGGGATCAAACCCATATAGACCACATGCAAGGCAAATGCCCTATCTGCTGTGCTCTCTCCAGCCCATAGCATGATTTTTTTTCTTTTTTTTTTGGGGGGGGGTCATACCTGGCGATGCTCAGGGGTTACTCCTGGCTCATGCACTCGGGAATTACTCCTGGCGGTGCTCAGGGGACCATAAGGGATGCTGGGAATCGAACCTGGGTTGCCCATGTTGGCTGCGTGCAAGGCAAACACCTACCCGCTGTGCTATCGCTCAGCCCCCCCATAGCATGATTTTTAAGCCAGTTCATGCCCGCCAGTCTATGGGCTGTGTTCTCCAGCTGATTATATGGGCTCCCCCATGTCTGTGCCAACCAGCCTGTGTCAATTGTTCTTGCAATTAAGATTTCAAATACAAGGGCCAGAAGACCCAGGTTTGACCCTTTAGGACCACACCTGGTGGGGGAGTTAGCCAATCCTGGCAGGTGGGCCTCCTCTTCCTCTTGGCTAGCTGAGCGGGAGTGGCAGGGTCTGAGCTCCAAGGCGAGAGGGTCAGGTGTCAGAGCTAAGAGCAGGAGACACTGGGACCAGAAGACACTGGGAGTGCATCCGTGATTAGTGGTGCAATAGGAAATGATCAGCTAACACCTTAGGCTTTCGTGGAGTTCCTCTTAACTGTGGTGAAGTTTAAAAGCATCAGTCCTCAGATTAGAAGCCTGGGCCCGGGAGTGAGGAGGCAGAGCTCACTGTTGTGAATGGGCAACTGCTTTCACATGCTCTTCACTCCTGCGCGATCACGTGCGCCTCCCCGGCAGCCGGGCTGCTGATCACTCCCATCTGGGCCCGAAGAGGGGAGCCATGGAGGGAGACACTAGCAATTAATCTCATGACACCCAACATCTTTTCTTTGGGGCACACCACTAGAGGGGTGTGGAGGGTGGAGAAACACTTGTTTGGGGGGAGGGGTCACATGGACTCTGATTATCTGACATCCTCTTGTCTCTGGGGGTGTCACCAGCACCACTAGCCTATCTGGGCCCCAATTTCCCCCCGTTGTGGTGCCTGAAACCCCAGCACGTCTGCCTGACACAGGATACTGGCGCTGGACCAGTGGCCAGCCCACGCCTTCTCCCTGCCCACCTCAGTTCCCAGTCCAAGGCCTGCCTACTGAGCCTGGCTCTAAATCAACCTTGTCCCTTCTCACTCCAAACACACTTCTCTTTCTGCAGCACCCAAGAAAAACACTGGCCCAAAGGAGCCTGAGAAAGCATGACGATCCCTGCAAAAAGTTCCAGGTAGGAGGGAAGAAGCCAAATCATACCTTGCCCACACCTTGTCCACACTCACTGGGGTGAAGACGGTGTCAGTGTGGTTTGCAAACAGGTCTGCAGGGACTGTGGGGAGCCTTTGTTTCTTGATAGGTGAGCTGGAGACACAGGTTTGTTTAGTATGTGAAAATTCGTTAGCCTGGGTTCTTGGGTCTGTCCACTTCCATCCCCACCCCGCCTCCTCTCTCTCTATACATAATTTTCATATCTATATATCTATATAGTTTGGCTTGGTTTGAGTTTAGTTTTGGTTTGGCTTTAGGGCCATACCCAGTAGTTTCAGGAATTACTCCTGGCTCTGCACTCAGAAATCACTGCTGACTGGCTGAAGGGACCACACATGGTGTGCTGGGGATCACCCCCACATTAGTCGTATGCCAAGCAGTTCCTCTCCCTGCTTTACTATCACGCTAGCCCCATAAGAGGGCATTTTAATAAATGTCTACTGTGGTGATCTGCCTGGAGATAAATACTCAAGACTTAAGAAACTGATAAAGTTGGATAACTAAGTACTATTCCAGTGTTTTTTTCTTACTTTCCAAAAAGGATCCATGATAACATTTACTTCTCTGAATATTTAAAGTAAATTCTGTTGAGTCTAACCTTATTCTGGGGCACTGCTCCATGTGGGGGTCCACCTGCATTTGTAAGATGTTTCTCCTTCTCAGACCCCTTCTCACAACTTTCCCAGGTATCACTCAGCGAACCACTCAGAATACAAAGGTCTTTAAGCCCTTTTGATTGGATGTGATCCAGGACAGGATGGAAATTGGCAAGGAGTACCCAATAATCTCCACAGAATAGTTTCGATATCTGGCTCCATATTCAATGGGCACTATCTGGTGGCTTCCAGAGATTCTGTCCAGTTCCAGTTTTATGAGGTAGAAAGAACATTATGAAATTAAACAGAACAAACTGAAAAAGTTTCTAGAAAAGTTAAACGATAGCCCAGGAATCAAAAAATGTCCAAGGCATTAAAAAAGTAAAACATATACAAATAATAAATTTCAGTTTGGGCTCTTTGGTCATTCTCTCTTTCCTCCCACAAAATTACCTAATGGTCATGAAACTGAACAAAATTTCACATAAACAAAGGAGGAACCAAACCATGCTAGATCAAGTTCTAGGCAAGAATTTCTGCCATATGATCTACTCTATGTTGATGGAATAAATGAAATTCTAAACAACAATAACAACAACAAAAAAAACAAAACAAAGTGGTCCAAGGCCTGTGTAATATAATTATTTGTGCTGATTTTTTTAAAAATTATGAACATATGTCCTAGGCATTTTTGGACAGTCTGGATTTTAAGTAACCAGGCATTCTGTTTTCTTAACTAAACTTCTTATTTAACAAACACTCATTAATTCACTCAATAAAAGCTCCAATTCTGGGGACCTATTTGGATAGTCACACTGAAAAAAATTTGCCCCAAACTACATGAAAAATTTAATTTTTAAATTAGCGGAGACCTAAATGTGAAGTTTAAAACAATTAAGTTTCTTGAAGAACACAGAGGAGATGACTTTTGGGGCCACAGGTTCTAGTGGTAGAAGATAAGATGAACATATTATAGCATTTTAAAATTAAGGTTTCTGTTCATCAAGAGATAACATTGAAGAAAAAAAGGAAAGTCCCTGATTTGGGGAGAAGATATCTGTAAAACACACATCGGACAAAAATATATCCTTGTCCAAGCACTTACACACTACAAAGACAGGTCAGAGCTGGTAAGATAGATAACTTGATATCAGGTGAGAGAGGCACAGACAGTTTACTAAAAATAATATGAAAAGTTGTTCCACATCACTCTTATCAGAAAATGTAATTTAATTTACAATACTATAAAATGTACTCTCACTTTACATTGAGAAGATCAACACCACCAACTCAGTGAAAATGCAAATCTTATCTCCCAGGTAGAAATATAAATTGTTGGAAAAACTGCTTGACCACATATTTAAAGCTTGGTATATGTATACTCTCTGCCCCTTCAATTCCAACCAATTATAAGCACTACAAATAGATTTTATATCCCTTAAAATGCACGGATAAGGTGGTTTGTAGATCAACGGGTATAAGCTTCCAGGTGAGGAATATCAAATACTTCCTAGCTCTGTCTTAGAGCGTGATGAATATAGTCATTATACTGTATTGTATACTTGTAATTTATTGGGAGTTGATCCAAGTATTCTCATCATGGGATGGGGAGATAGCTCACAGGGATGAAGTGCATGGGACACCCAGGTTTGAACACTGGTAGTACATGGTCCCCCAAGCACTAAATATTTTCATCACTTGTACTCAATCACAGACAACTGTGATGAGGTCATAGACATGTTAATAAGATTTCACAACATAATGTGGTATCATTTCACAACATAAATGTGCTAAAACATTATGCTATACATGTTAGATATGTACAATTTTGTCAAGTATTTCTTAATAAGACAGGGGAGGGTGTTTATAGCAGCTCCATTCACAGAGGCGAAAATGATGCAACCCAAACATTTACCAACAGTAGTAATGCATCAATGATCGAATACTTACATAATGAAATGATGCACAGTAATGAAAAATGAACCACTCATTACAAGCAAAGATATGGTTGCTTGAGATTCATGTAGACACAATTAAGAAGCCAGGCACAAAATTGCATATACTATCTATTTCATTCACGTCATCTCAACACTGTAAAAGTAATCTACAATGACAGAGGTCAGAATACAGCCTTACCCCTGTGGGATACTGAACAGGAAGTGGGCTGGAGATGTTCAAGATCTTGATCTGAGTTACACGCTATGTGCATATGTAAAAACAAACTGTTCCGATCACACAAATTCTGTATGCCTTGCTAACTTGATTCCTCAAAACATAAAACCCAACCATATATTCCATGTAGAGCAACCATCAGCGCGGCTACCCTTACAAATACACGAATGCCATTCCCTTTCATGATCTGGAAGCTCCTTCCCCTTTCGGAAGCTCTTTGCCTTTTAGTAAAGACAAACCCGAAACTTCTGTATCCTGGCAGACACTGAAAATCACACTTACTTTAGGCAGGATGCAGTGGGATAATGGGGAAAGTACTGCATCTGGGGACTAATCCACCCTAGCCCCGGCGGCCAAAACACGTTCAGTGGAGTAACAAGCTATTATCCAGGTTAGTTTTATATCAGGCGCTGTACTGAGAAGAGCGTTCTATTGCATCGTTTAATACGCAGAGGGTCCTACACTAGGGTCTCAAGGCTCGGAGTTTTGTGGGGGGCTGGTGACTGGCCAGGTGACTCGACAGGTGAGTGAGACGGGATCTCAGTGCAGAGCAATGGATGGAAGCCGCTCTCTCTCTGCCGTTTGTTTGCAATGAACGGGGTCCAGCCCCGTGTGCATGTTAGCACCCCCCAGGGAGCTGAGCGCCCTGGCAGGAAGTGGGTGCTGTCGCGGCGCGTGCTGTGTTCCTCCAGCCCCTCGTCCGGGGACCTGCGCGCAGGTGGTGCCTGCAGACTCCGACCCGCCGCGCGGGCCCTTCCCACGACCTCTCTCCTCGCCTTGATTGCCTCGAGCGATCAGGCGACCCCTTCTCCCCCACCCCACGCGCGCCCATGCGCCCACCCATCACCACTTCGTCCGTGCCTCTCCCTGTCTCCTCCCAGGTCCCAAGCAAG